>NC_062527.1:21366234-21413734 GCF_022655615.1 Tachysurus fulvidraco | reverse complement strand
GTGTGTGTGTGTGTGTGTGTGTGCGCGTGTGTGTTTGTGTGTGTTTTGAGAGAGAGAGAAAGAGAGAGAGAGAGAGAGAGAGAGAGTGTGTGTGTGTGTGTGTGTGTGTGTGTGTGTGTGTGTGTGTGTGTGTGTGTGTGTGTGTGTGTGTGTGTGTGTGTGCTTGTGTGTGTTAGAGGGAGAGAGAGAGACATTGAGAAAGAGAGAGAGAGATATTAGGGTCATTCGTGTAATCTCACCTGATTAACCTGTATGCACGTGCACATCTTATTTTCCGCCTTATGCATTATTATGTCACGTCATGTATATTACGGTTTGTGATTAACTTAATGACCTCCAGATGGCGCCACAGTCTGTGTTTAGAGACCACAAGCTGCAGCACGATGATGCTGTGACACAGAGATGGAGTCACAGGTCACAGTTGGTTCTGTCGCTCAGGTGTGATCGGTTTTACTGACAAAAAATACTGCTACTGTCAGTAACGCAAAAATCAGACGTTTATAGTTAAATAACAAAAATGAACCCTGTAAGTTTTCAATTCTTAAAAAATTTGGTATTGAATTAAATATTTAACGTAATTAATAATAATAATAATAATAATAATAATAATAATAATAATAATAATAATAATAATAATAATAATACAATTAAATTTAACAACATAACCAAAAAATAATATAATAAATAAGATGTTATAAAATAAAGAAATAAATAATAATAAAAATATAATAGAATATTTCCATAATGCATGTTTTCATTCTGAATTTCGCTTTTCAAAAGAAGATATCTGAAACTTACAGCTTACCTCTAGAGGAACACTGGAGACTGCTTCCTGTTGCAGTAGAAATGATATTGTATTAGAACGAACCTGATTGATGTAAAAAAAAAAAAAATCAACACCCTCCGACCAATCAGAGTGCAGAACCCAGTCACTCATTTCTTCTCTCTCTGAATCCCATCTCTGATGATCTCTATCATGGTTTTCTAAAAACAGTTCAGGCTGAGAAGGCGCTCAGGTACAGAGGAGGGAAATAAAGCAGGAGGTAATTCCTGCTCTGGGGCACGGCCCTGCTCACACACCGTCTAAAATGGGTTTCACTGCGACACACAGCTCACACCGAGCCCTTACAGCATTCCTGAAAAAAATGCAGGAGTTTGTTTAAATAAAGTCACATCTTAGCTGCGGGTTTAGAACCGATGATGTAACATGTCATGGACTGATTCATGTTTCTACAAAGAACAAAAATGCTAATCTTGATATATATATATTAGCTAAGGATCTGAGGATTTCACACCACAAAAATAAAGGTGCTAAAAAAAGGTGCTATTTGTGTTTTCATTAAAAAAAGAAGAAGAAGCAACATTGAGCTGAATCATCATTTCCCCAGTACACGATGTGGAGAAAATAAAACACAATGTTCTTTAAGATACTAACAAGAAGAAGCTCAGTGAGAAGATCAAACTGTACCTGATCTGTGTGCCTGAAATTCACTTAATCCGGACTTCGGACAGAACAGAAGCTGGTGAAGAAAAAAACAATTTCAGAAGTTTGACCTTGCTGTGACCTTGAGCCTGTAATCTAATCTGTTTATCTTCTGATTTCGGGGGTCGTTCTGTAGACAAACGTTCCTCCAAGCTCATGGAATCTTAGCACTTTCGCACCTCGTATGAATAAGTAATGCACAAAGGCATATGGGACCTTGAATGTAAACATGAAACAAACATGTAATATCATGACTAATGTAAATATAATAATAAAGCAATATTATATAAAGTATTAATATAATTTAATATTCATATAATTCAACTAGAGTAATATAAGCTATACAAAAAAGCAAAGTAAATGCTAATAAAAAATAGAACACAATTAATAATAATAATAATAATAATAATAATAATAATAATACAGAAATTATGCAATGTAATTTTATGTAAAACTAAATCCTAATGTACCTAATAAAAATGTTAATACAATTAATAATAATAATAATAATAATAATAATAATAATAATAATAATAATAATAATAATAATAATAATAATAATCAAATACAACAAAAATTATGCAATGTAATCAAATGTAAAAAAATATATCCTTATATACCTGAAGCTTTAATATCTATCTTTTACATGTGGCTCTACTTCTACAAAAGCTCTAAGCTTCATAATTGGGCCATAATTACCTTCTAGAATAAAGGCACACTGCATGAAATGTTCTGATTAAAATATACAAACTACTGTAACTGTACCAAATGTGTGAATGTGTACACTGATTGATTTGTTTTGAAGCTGCCTGCAAAAACACATTCACTCAGAACCTCCTCATCAAACTCTTTTTTTTATCACCGGAAGAATGAAAATGAATATGACTTCATTATTCAAAAGGAACAGACACAAATACAGATAAAAGTTTAAGGAACTTCAAACCCACACCATGCGACTACAGGCATAAGACTGCTGTCAGATATGAAGCTCGCTCCAGAAATAAACCCCACATTCTTTACCATAACGTGATGGATTTACACCTAACATACATTCATCCTTAGTAACTGCCTGGTCAGGGGCACTGTGGTTTCAATTAAGCCACAAATTTATTTATATCACAGAATTATATTCTGGACAATATAATTAAAAAGGAAGTGCAAACTGATCTTCAGTCACATTTCAGATGACTTGCACAGAAACCTGGCTAACCGTTAATTTGTTAGAGAACAAATATGAACTAGATTTGTAAAGTTCGTCGCGACAAACTGTGATGTTTGACGATGCAAATATTCGCGAAGGCCGATGCTTTTTGTAGGCGAGTGGACATAAGGGTCAGTGTTACTTTTGGAAGCAAGTAGACAGAAAGGGTGTCAAAACTTTTGGAGGCAAGTGGAGACGAGCATGTGATGTCATCCGAATACTCTTGAGGGAGTTCTTCTCATTCTGCTGAGTGTTTTGATATGTCACAAGTCCATGCTGTGCTAATTTTTACTTTTCACGTGACATAACGTGACGTCACGTGACGTCATCGGAAAATACCTGTGACGAAGTTCCCCTCATTGTTCTGAGTGTTTTGATATGTCACATGTCCATGTTGTAAAAAGTTTTTCAATTTTACATATTTTGGGGGCGGGGCTGCGGCACAACCGAAAGGCCAGTCGGTACACCGATTTAAACCTTTATTCAGAGTCTCACCCTAAAAGAGCTGGCCGAGTTTGGTGTAGATAGTTCGAAAGCTTGCCGAGTTATAAACCCTCAAGGCCAATTTGAGACTTGGTACCGGAAGTACCGGTACTCGGATCACTTAGAAAAGCAATAGCAACAAACTTCAGACCAGGATCTACAACATATCCGAATTTGATTCATGCGGCTCGAAAGCCCTAGGAGGAGTTACTCTTGAAAAATTTTTGTCTAAGCTTAAATAGGAAAACAGAATGTCGGCTTCTACAAAGCGACATAATAACTTCAGTTCAGTCAGGACCACTACGTAAATAGTGAAGGTTAGCGAGCATACAGTTAGTGTTGGCGGGATGGTTCTGTTCTGGGAGAATTTTCCCACGCGCCTGTCCGTGCGCATGCATGGACGGGGCGGGGAGGCAGCGCTGGGGAATGAATAGACCCCCTTGTTACAGCTCAGAATCAGAACCGAAATTGCGCGAGGTGCGAATTTTTTACATGAAGAACTTTAATCGGTGCTGGCGACGGGTTCGGCTTGAGGAGTCGGGGATGGAGGAGGGTGTTGGATCGCAGAAGCGGCGATGCGTAGGTGCGCTCGAAGGTGAGGATTTAAAGGAGGGACATTATGGAAGTTGTGCTGGATTGGTGCGCCTTGTGGACAGTTGATTAGCAGCTGATCGCGTGGCCTGCCTGAACTAACGCGATGCTTGATAAATATGAAGCTTGTGAACTGGAGTGATGTAGCTATGGTTGTGGAAGAATCAGACACACTCTCCATGCATCACCTCTACAGCTGGGTTATTTTTAAGGTTTTCCAAAGGCTCGTGGTTGGGTTTGTACTATACATACAGTTTAGGCCACGCCCACATTGTCAGTATGTTACACCCACTACACAGCACAAAATCCTTTGCTATCATCCTTATTTTTGTCCAGATTTGCATTTTTTCTGATTTTTAACTGCAGAACAGGAAAGAATCAAGCAAAAAAAAAAAAGCCTGGGATGTGAGCAGGTACTGTGTCTGAGATGTCCTCCTGTTCCCTGTGCTGTCACCAGCGTCGCTCGCTCCCACCAGCTCTGCAGGATTCTACATAATTTAAACTCAGTGTGTCATTCAGTCACTACTTGTCCTTTTCCCGGTTTCTTGGAACTGTCATTTGGAAAGCTTTCTACTATATTTCACAATTGTTCTATCTCTTCTCATGGAACACTGGCACTGGCCGTGTTTTCATCTCGCGAGCCCCCCCTCCCCTGTAATCATGACCCGGTGTTCTGATTTCTAAGCTCAACATGTCGCTGAAAAGAAAACACCTCAGTCCTGGCAAACAGAGGAGACTCTCTCCAGTACCTGCTGAGCCTCGGTCCAGCTTGGTTCCTGCTCGAATAGCAGACCTGTGGTGAACAAAAATGTGGGAGGGAAATGAGAAGAGAGAAGAAACAACAGCAGAGGGGTCTCTGCTACACATGATATCAAAAAACTGTCAAAAATTTTGGTCGTTTCAGTTCCCCATGGAGGACAGTCCACAACAGTGTGGGGATTTGGAATTAGCTTCGCATGGAGGTGCCAGTAAACTGTTCCAAGTGTCTTGCTATGGAAAGAAAATGCAACGGATGCAAACCTGAAAACACTGAGACTTCAGAAAAACCAGGAGAGCTGTGAGAACTGTGGTGTGAGCTACACTTCAGCTTCTGTGGACATTGACGATGACGAATCCGTAGCAAACCTGGACTTTATCTAAACATGGTCGTGCTTTCATGCGGCTTCTAACAGACGTGTTTAAAGGGATGACACCAGGATCTGACATGTACAGTAAGTAAACTGCTCATATGGGTAGTAGCACAGAGCTGGACCTTATTAAGCACATGTAAGAGGTCGACTATATCTTTCTTTCTTCTTCTTTCGTTTTTTCCCTTCAGGGGTCGCCACGGCGAATCGTCTCTCTCCACCTATCACTAGCTTCATATCCTCATTAATAACATCCATATACCTCCTCTTTGGCCTTCCTCTTTGCCTCCTGCCTGGCAGCTCCATGTCCAACATTCTCCTACCGATATACTCACTCTCCCTCCTCCGAACATGTCCAAACCGTCTGGCCTTCCTAACTTTGTCCCCCAAACGTCCAACATGAGCTGTCCCTGAGCTGTCCCTCTGATGTACTCGTTCCTAATCCTGTCCAATCTCGTCACTCCCAAAGAGAACCTCGACATCTTCAGCTCGGCTACCTCTGGCTCTGACTCCTGTCCCTTCTTCAGTGACACTGTCTCTAAACCGTACAGCATGGCCGGTCTCACCACTGTCCTGTACACCTTCCCCTTGATTCTCGCTGATATTTTCCTATCACACAGAACTCCTGACACCTTTCTCCACCCATTCCAACCTGTCTGCACTCGCTTCTTTACCTCTTCTTCTTTAAGAGGTCGACTATATCATTTTGTTGTATTTAGATCAGACACGTTTGTGCTTTCTGGGTTCTCACTAACACGCTGTAGGTTTTTTGTCTTATTAACTTCAGGAGAGAAGATGGATGTGGATTAATCGTAACTACAAATTCAGTGGTGTGAAAAAGTGTCGGCCCCCTTCCTGATTTTTAATTTTAACACAATTTTTAAATAAAAGGTTTTTATTGTTAAATTGGAAAACTAAACGAAAATAATCAAATCTTTCATTTAAAAGCTGCACTTTTAAATTTGTTTGATGATCTGAAACATCGTACAACAAACATGCAAAAAAACATAATAAAATCAGGAAGGGGGCCAACACTTTTTCACACCACTGTAAGTAAAATGTATGTTTTTTCTTTTCTATCCAGTTTAGTTGTCTGCCAATTTTCAGCCACCAGCCACAAGATGGCTAATGTGAAGAAGCCTTGCCAACTGCAGCTTTCCAAGAGCAGCATTACACAATTGGAGGAAATTGTTATATCTGGACCTTTCCACATATGTGAGCTCACAGATGCTGTGATTTATAAGAGAGAGAGAGAGAGAGAGAGAGAGAGAGAGAGAGAGAGAGAGAGAGAGAGAGAGAGAGAGAGAGAGAGAGTATGCTCCTCCCACGTTAGCCTTGTCATAATTGTAAGCAAATTGTTTCAACAACAACACCAGGGTGGATCAAATGGGCTGTTGTTCAGAAGGTTGGGGTTTAAGTCCCAGCAACACCAAGCTGCCATTGGTGAGCCCTTCACCTTCTCTGTTCCAAGGGTGTTGGAACCTGTTCCCTGACCACAGGTTCCAAAAAGCTAGTCTGAATGTGAAGAAAATCAGCACTGCTTAAATGATCCAACCATTTCTCAAGACTTAATGTTCTAGCACCTAGAAGGTATTCTTACAGTAGTCTGTGACCTCATGAACCATACATTCATTCATATTCTACCGCTTATCTGAACTTCTCGGGTCACGGGGAGCCTGTGCCTATCTCAGGCGTCATCGGGCATCGAGGCAGGATACACCCTGGACGGAGTGCCAACCCATCACAGGACACACACACACTCTCATTCACACACACACACTCACACACTACGGACAATTTTCCAGAGATGCCAATCAACCTACAATGCATGTCTTTGGACCGGGGGAGGAAACCGGAGTACCTGGAGGACACCCCCGAGGCACGGGGAGAACATGCAAACTCCACACACACAAGGTGAAGGTGGGAATCGAACCCCCAACACCAGAGGTGTGAGGCAAACATGCTAACCACTAAGCCACCGTAACCCCCCCCTAGTGAACCGGTAACAGGATAATAGAAAATTTGATAGAAACTTCAAAGCCATTTCTGTAAGTCGCTCTGGATAAGGCTGACTACCACGTGCCATAAATGCAAATGTACCTGTAACTTCATCACACCATCCCCGGATTTTAAGTTTTCCGTACAGAAAATTTTCCCGATCTCATATGGTAATGAATTCAAAGGCTTTGTCAGGAATGTGAGGTACAGGGACTTGTGGAAATACACATGAAACTTTTTCATCAGGTAAAATGGTGATCGTGGGACATTCAGTACAACTCACATAATTCATCATGAAAAAGAACTTTATAAAACTACATAATTCTTAAGAACAGCTCTAAGTCCAGCTTTAACTTTTTTTTTTTTGACCCAAAGTGACCAGGTACCTGATGCTGTCACCTGTTGGGAAAAACTCCATGACCTGGTCCATGTGACCCTCATCAGCAGCAAAGAACTTAAAAGTGTTCCGGTAAGAAGTCAGAAAGGTTTGAAGCAGCTCATGTGGAGTCTTCACTGTGGAAACACCTTCAGAAACAGATTCTCTCCCCAGGAGAGCAGAAGGAAAAAATCAAAAAAGAAAAAAAAAATTTGCAGAAAGAGAAGACTACACAGGAGAATTGCCCAGGAGATTACAACTCAAATACAGCACTGCACTTTCTGCAGACAGAAGAAAAAAAACAGGCAGAAGAAAGAACCAGTGATACCTTGTGAGCTGCCTTTCAGACTATGGCACTGAATTGGAATTGGCCTGAAGCAATCCTATTAGATTAGATCGAGATGTACTGAAACTCCAAAACTCTCCTTCTCATTGCCAAGGACAATAGTCAGGTCATGAAATGTGCTAAAAGTTGTGAATCTTTAGTTACATAAAATATCTTTATGTAACAAGGCCAGATGGCGACGACAATTGCATTAATGGTTAACAGGAAACCAATAATTATCCATTCATTCCTTCATCTTCTACCGCTTATCCGAACTTCTCGGGTCACGGGGAGCCTGTGCCTATCTCAGGCGTCATCTGGCATCGAGGCAGGATACACCCTGGACGGAGTGCCAACTCATCGCAGGGCACACACACACTCTCATTCACTCACACACACACACACTACGGACAATTTTCCAGAGATGCCAATCAACCTACCATGCATGTCTTTGGACCGGTGGAGGAAACCGGAGTACCCGGAGGAAACCCCCAAGGCACGGGGAGAACATGCAAACTCCACACACACAAGGCGGAGGCGGGAATCGAACCCCCAACCCTGGAGGTGTAAGGCGAACGTGCTAACTACTACGCCACCGTGCCTCCACCAATAATGATTAACCTATTATATTAGAAATAAGACCCATATGAACAAGACACGTGGTTTTTGTTTTGTAGTGGCATTTAACATGACCACTTCTGACTAGCACAGACACTGAACAGATGAGATGCCTACGTTGAATTTGAGCCGTATCATCAGTTTACTAATCAGACTAATCATCTGTCAAATGCTTCAACATGTCTGGGTCATGAAAATTTGCATTTATAGTATTTGGCAGTTGCTCTAAACCAAAGTGACTTACATTTATCTTGTTTTTAACACTGAGCAGTTGAGGGTAAAGGACCTTGTCAGAGGTCCAGCAGTGGGGAACTGTGAGGGCATTTGAGCGCCTTCTGATTAAGCATTCTGACTGAGCTAACACTGCCCTATGCTTTTTATACTGATGAACTTCATCCACATCTTTTCCCCAGTCCACCATTTAATAAACTCAGCTGGAACACTTTTCCTCTCAGACAGTAGACGGTACTTTATCCTCCGACTAGCAGAACAGAGATTAAGAGTTCGATATTATTGATGGTTTTGCTGACACTGACTTTGTAACACCAATATACTTTCCAATATACTTAAGTTGCAGTCTAGTGTTATGTAGCTTCCTAAATGCCAAAGCTTAGCTATGAGCTTTCATAAATTAATTCAATTAATTGAGGTCTCATGGGGATACTGCTTATGCCATCCTCTAACAGATGAGCCACATTGTTCCATTTGCTACACATGCGCATTTGCATGTTGCCCCACCCTAGGTTACCACTCTAAAATATTTTGCCACTCACCTTTTAATTAGTGCCAAAACCTTTCGAGCATCATGGTCCAGTCAGTATGAATATGACCTGGATCAAAATCTTAATAGCTTCAGACCAATCATTCATTCATTCATTCATTTTCTACCGCTTACCTGACTTTCTCGGATCTCAGGCATCGTCGGGCATCGAGGCAGGATACACCCTGGACGGAGTGCCAACCCATCACAGGGCACACACACACTCTCATTCACTCACACACTCACACACTACGGACAATTTTCCAGAGATCACAATCAACCTACCATGCATGTCTTTGGACCGGGGGCGGAAACCGGAGTACCCGGAGGAAACCCCCGAGGCACGGGGAGAACATGCAAACTCCACACACACAAGGCGGAGGCGGGAATCGAACCCCCGACCTTGGAGGTGTGAGGCGAACGTGCTAACCACTAAGCCACCGTGCCCCCCCCCCCCTCCCCCAGACCAATCAAAAAAAAAAAAAAGACACAGCTTCAGTCGGATTTGCATTCTTCTGTTCAAGCTGAGCGTTTCTTTTTTTTGTGTGTGTGTGTTTGCTGTTGAGCTGGTTTTACTTCCGACATGCCTGAGCTCAAGCAGAAAATCTTCTGGACCCAACCCGTGGGAGTCGATTGCAGTGGCTGATTACTCTCAGCTTGTTTGTTCCCTGTTCTGTGTTTTAGACTGATGGTTCTACATGCTCTGTTGCCCTGCGGTGGTGGTGGTGGTGGTTGGCGGATGGGTTTCTCTTCTCCACTTTCTGTAGTGCTGATTGCTGATCCATGCCACTACTCTCCTTGGTCCTATTTCAGAATGTGATATTTAAAAGAACTGCTTAATGCTAAGGCTTACAGTCATGTGGAGTCATCAAAACAGCCATAACCAGAAAAATATACGTATCTGAAAGGCTATTTAATTAATGATTGATTTGTAAATTATGAGCAAAAACAATGACTCGAGTCGTCATCATCTCGAGTCCTGATATCCGCCATGCCAAACTGTATGTAGACAATTACTGTAGTGTAAAGAAGTTCTCTTGTAACTACTGTAGGGTCGAATCATGAAGATACAGACTGTAGCTTCAGCACTGAGTAGAAAGCAGCATGAGGTTCTTTTTCCGTACAGAGAGAGGTGTCGACAGGAGGGCGTCAGCTGACTGGGTCACTCACAACCACCTACCTCAGTCAGGCTCAGGACAAAATGGTGATGTGGATCCGAAATGTGGACTCACCACCTGCAAGATGCGGATCAGGTGCAATGCTGGTCAGGCAGCCGGTATGTGATGGACAGTCTCAGTCAAGGAAGACTAGCGGAAATGATTCTATACTTTAAAGTAACGAGACAGGTTGTATTTATTTGGCTGTATTAGCCACTGAGATGACTGTAATTGCTGCTATCTAATAACAGGAACTCATTTGTCTTTTACTTTCTTGGGAATTAGTAGCCTTTAGCTTAGCATTGGTTAGCACTAAAGTTCTATTTAAATGCAAACAAAAGGATGAATCTGGAAAGACTACTTGCCCCTACTTGCATTTCCTACAGCATGAGCTAATAGTCGACATGATGTTGAGCACTTTACGATAGGAGGACAATAACGCAAGCTGGGACGTGAGTAGACTCCTGAGCACCATCATCATCGTCATCCTCATCAGCGTCTATATGTGTTTGTGGTTCATACCAAATAAAAGCATCTCTCAGACCCGTTCACACAGTTCGGATCATATTAGTGTATCTAAAAGAGTTTATGCTTTTCAGGCTGCTTGGCTGGTCGAAGAGGCTTGTTTGAGCTGCAGTAAAATTACAGGCTGGATGGAATGTGGGGGCCTGAGCATTTTCGCTCCTCCACTGTTCTTACGCTGTCGCCCTCTTCGCTCGCTCTCTCTCTGCTCTGACAGCTTAATTAGTGGGCAGCAGCAGGAGCTGAATAGTGCTCGGCGACGCACGCCTCCACCTCGCCTCCCAAGGGCGGGACCCAGCTGCACGCCACGCAAAAAAATGCGCCACCGCCATGATGTCACCACAGCCGTCCGGGAGCTGAAACCTTCCAGGGAAGATGCAAAAAGAATCAGCAGAACAAGTTTGAGAGGCTGCAAGCTGAGATAACTGAAAGTAGTGACCGAGCTCAGTGACCTTCTCTTTCACACTATTTCAACTCTCCTGCTAAGAGCAGCAGGACCGCATCCGAGAAGCTATCTGAATTTCAACACGCAGGGACACGAACACTGCCATGTCTGGACACGGAAACTTGCAGGGTTGTTTATTTTTAATACCTGCTTTCAAAAAGTCTGAAATAATTAATCTATATTAAAATAAATTAATATTATATAATTTCTAAAATATTCCCAATATTCTTACCCAAAAAAATTCATCATATTATTATCTTTTTATCCTAAATGACAGAATACCAATTAAAGCAGGTCCTGCTGTGACCTTAAGATGTCATTTTAACCCGTTAGCATCAAACTGTGTTATATCTGTAACAGTTAGCACGATGCTACAAATGTGGTGTTATTTATCCTTTAACAGTTAACAAATAAACCTTTTTTTTTTTTTTTTGGAAATTTTAATCATTCAAAAATGTGTTGCTCTTAAATGAGACGCGGGGTTGAGATTTTTTTAGCGTTTTATATATAGTATTAGCTAACAAACAGAATGTTGTTTACTGGCATCCATGCTAACCCTAAAAAGTTCAGTGAGGAATTAAAAAAAGAATAAACTCTATCGTCACACGAATGATGCAACTTCCTGTCGAATATGTGATTTCTGGAATTTCCCACATATTTCACTTAACAGAGTTGAGTTAAAGGAATAAATATAATAAAGAAAAAAACAAACAAAAAACACCCAATGAACATCACATGCTGAGCAGAAAAGCATCTCACATCTCGCACACACAACACAACAGCCCTGAGGCAGATATGTTACAAGACCAGAAGATCACTTTCGGTCCAGACTACATCAGGGATGCACCGATACCACTTTTTCTCTTCTGATCTGATTCCGATACCGATCCCAATCCCGATCCCGATCCGATATCTGTGTTCTTTTCTACCTTTAAAACTAAAGAATGTATACAATTCACTTAGTTATTAAGATTTATTTGTTTCTGGCAAAGAAATACAAAAATGCCCTTATTACTGTATGAAAAAAGTAACCATAATAAAGTATTAATGCAGTAGCAACAGTTAGTGGTATAACAATCTAAACCATATATATTGCAATTATTAAATTCAATTATTTTCTGAAGAGAAGGCAATATTTTAAAGTGAATCTTAAATTAGAACAATTGAAACACAATGCAAAACGTATTAAACAGTAAACCTCGCACCCAAACGAGCGACACGTTTAACGCGCTGAGGTAAACGGAAAGGGCGCCTGATAAACTTGTCTGTCTGTCGCAGGCGGCTGTGCGACATATTTCCTATAAAATTTATTATATTTATTTTCATGAATGTCATTTAATATATCAGTGTATTTTTCTTAGAAGTTTAAGCAATAGACTATGATGTTTGGTTTTCATTAATCAACCACCACGGGCATGGGCGTCGGAAGTAAATACAAAGTGGGCGTGTCCTGTACCACACACATATAATGGTTCCGACGCCCATGGATTTCAGGAAGCAGGAGCGTGGTCAGTGCTGTAGGTAAAACGCGGAATGGGGTTTAATTTATTAGGGCATTCCTCAAGCTGAATAGAGACGGTAAAAGTGGGTGGCTCCAATATTATTGGTCTTAAAAAGTGGGTGAGTCCTGTCCCACCCACTTATAATGCTTCCGATGCTCATGAACACGGGTATCAGATTTGGATCGGTCACGCACCACCGATACCCGATCCACTCAAAATGCTTGGATCGGCGTCGATACCGATCCAAAATATCGGATCGGTACATCCCTAGTCTACATCCCACTGTATGTTCATTAGGGAGCTTTTTACACACAAACACAACATTTTAACACATAAGATCGTGTTAGTTCCACAGCTGGACTTTCCTCTCCAGATTACTGTCACTGCACAGGGACAATTTAATTTAGGGTGCTAAATTCGGATTAGAATGCTCTTCTTGTGCCATAAAACTAAATCTCTAATCATAACCCTACGAGTGTGAGGACTTCAGGCACTACGATTGACGTGTTATAAAAGCTCCTAACTATAAAACACAGTTATTACAAGATCGAGATGTAGCACTCAAAGACCAACAATTATGTATAATGTGTGATCGGAAAATGAATACTCGTGTCATTGTGCTACTTTTCTCATTAACACACATACAGACGTACACACACACACACACACACACACACACACACACACACACACACACAAGCACTAATTCCATATCACACCGATCTTTTTATTTCTCGGAAGTGCCAGACTTACAATATTTTTATACACTCTGAGCGGTGTTTCCATAAATAATTTCATAGCACACACACACACACACACACACACACACACACACACACACACACACACACTCCAGAAACAAATTGCCTCACTGTCACAGAGGCTGATTTGGATTTCACACCCAGCGAGGTGTAATTCTGATGCTGTCCTCTATCTCGTCTGGGTATTAGCCGTTTCCTCACTTTAGATCTGCACGGCTCAGGAATACCGAGTTATTATCAGCTCCTACGTTTCAGTCCAGTCCTGTAGAAAAGAGTCCTTTTGTCATGCGTGGTCTGTATATTGTACTGTATCTATATGATTAGGCCACTGTCGAACATTACAGTGTATTAACCGAAAACATCTGAATGAATCGAAATTTTCTTCTGTTTGTTAGAATATTCCGATAAACAAATATAATTAATAAATAAACTTAGAATGGTTATAATTTCTGTAATTAGTTTAAGTTTAATTATTCCAAATGACGATCATTCTCACTTTATTCACTAAAGTCATACTGTTCTGCCATCAGTCTATATTTGCTCAATTTTATATAAAACATCAAATATTTATATATCATTTTTTTTCTTTTTTTCTAATTGCAGCTATTTTTTTCCTTCTTTTTCCTTTTATTTATTATCTACTTAGTACTGTGTACTACGGGGGGGGGCACGGTGGCTTAGTGGTTAGCACGTTCGCCTCACACCTTCAGGGTTGGGGTTCGATTCCCGCCTCCACCTTGTGTGTGTGGAGTTTGCATGTTCTCCCTGTGCCTCGGGGGTTTCCTCCGGGTACTCCGGTTTCCTCCCCCGGTCCAAAGACATGCATGGTAGGTCGATTGGCATCTCTGGAAAATTGTCCGTAGTGTGTGAGTGTGTGAGTGAATGAGAGTGTGTGTGTGCCCTGTGATGGGTTGGCACTCCGTCCAGGGTGTATCCTGCCTCGATGCCCGATGACGCCTGAGATAGGCACAGGCTCCCCGTGACCCGAGAAGTTCGGATAAGCGGTAGAAGATGAGTGAGTGAGTGAAATTATATAAATAAATGTATGAAATTATTCTAAATTAGTACAAAAACACTTTAATGATTAGTGTTCATGATTAGTAAGCAGTTATTGTTTAGTTATCACTTAATAAACAGTTACTGTCTGTGGTCAGTCTGTAATTAATGTCAGTGTTTAATATATATTCCTGTAATTGTCTGTAACCTGTGTGATTGTAAGTCTTTAACTTTGCCCGATCTGTAATCAGTGTGTATTGATTAATCAGTGTCTGTACTCTGTCTGTAATCCATTATTGTCAGTGCTTTTTGTGTTATTAGTTACTGTCTGTAGACAGATTGTTGCTAGTCGGTGATTGTGATTAGTCTGTAGTCCGTTTCAGTATGTGTTTAGTCACACTCGGGTTTTACTCATCATGTGTCTGTAATAAGTCTGTAATTTGTTACTGTCTGTATTTAGACTGTAATCCATTATGGTCAGTGGCTTGTGTGTTATTGATCACTGTCTGTAGTAATCCTGTTCCTGATGAGCCTCTGATCAGGAGCTGTGATCAAACTATAACATGTTGTTATTGGTGACTAATGTGCTGTCAGTTACCGTCTGTGATCCATCTGTTTCTGGTTAGAGACAGTGGTTACTTAACAGACTTACCACAGACTCGAACACACAATACATTCATTTCTGACAATAACAGATTACAGACTGACCACAGACAGTAACACACGACACATTGGTGTCTGAGAAAAACAGATTACATTCTGATCACAGACAGTAACTGACTGAGGACACGGTAACAGACTGTAAAACACAACACATTCATGTCCGACAATAACAGATTACAGCCTGATCTCAGACACTAATGTGTTGTGTGTTACAGTCTGCGGTCAGTTTGTTGCCAATTAGTGTCTGTAATTAGTCAGTCAATGTTATTAGTGTCTGTAATAGATAGACTACAAAATAGTCAGTGTTCAGTCTGTAATCTATATCTACGACCAGTATTTAGTCATTAAGTCTTTGTAATTAGTCAGTAGTTAGTTTAGTCATGTTTGTCACCAACTGTCTGTGGTTTAGGCTGTTAATGTTCAGGCTCTGATCAGTCTAATCTGTAATGCATTTCTAATCCAATTTTTATAGATAAAATAAATTTAAAAAAAAAAAACGATTAATAATTTAGTTATTATGTGTGTTCCGAGAGTAATAGTTCTAGCGTGACCAGTGTAAATAGTTACTGTCTGTTACTGTAATAAGTGTCTGTGATCAGTCCGTCAACAGTTAATCAGTGATTCCTGTATTATTAGTCACAGCCTATGATGAAATATTAAATAAATAAATAAAAATTAAAATTAATATAATTTAAATAAATAAATAAATAAATATCTGCTCTAATAAATGGCTTTAAATAAATAAATAAATAAAAATCTGCCCTAATAAACGCTTTAAACTGCAACTGCATCTGATTTCAACGTGACCGTAAACTGTAGTCTATAGAAGTTATCGTCTGTGATGTCTGTAGACACGACGTATTATCAGTTGTCTTTGCCTGGTCTATAATCAGATGGAGTCTGTGGTCGGTCTGTAATAACAAAGAGAACGAAGGACATCACAGTCAAACATTCAGTAAGCGGGAGGCTCATTGTTTTAATTCAAATTCATGACAGCACTGCCCACACAAAATCATGCACCCACACACACACACACACACACACACACACACACACACACACACACACACACACATATTCACTAACAGGAAATTAGGCAAACACACAAATCCATATGCTCAGCCTTTGCCAAAGAGGACGATCCTAAATTAGAAATAAATTCGAGACAATGTCACTTTGAATTATTCAGACAGGCTCAGTCTAGCTTAAGCTTCCAGCGTTCTCTATCGCAAAGAAGTGTATCAACAAATTGATATGATGAACATCCAAAATAAAAAATTGTACCGTTTAAGGTTAACGGTGTCATCGGTGGTGTAATATTCAGTGATAGATGGCTGTGTTTCGAGGTGCATTTTAATGCTTCCATCTGACAAATTGGAAGGAAATCCTTCTAGTGAATAAAATACAAAAACCTAGGAAACATTTTTCCTAGACAATGAAATCTTCTTTCATTCCATACACACAGCACCACACAAGATCTGTGGCTTTGTAACTTTGTTCCTTTCTTTATTATTCGATTTTTCAGATTTGAAAGATTCGTGTGACTCATAAATACATGAACACTCCGATAGAGCTCTCTTAAAGTCGTATACAGGATATACTGTAAAAATGCAAAAAAGGATAGGAATTCAAAATATGCCTTAGATTTTAGATCTTTTCAAGAATAATTGTTTTTTTCTTTTATTCCTTACAGTATATGCATTGTACATTCTTATAAAATGCTTCTAATTATGTACAGAGATTTACATTAAAACAATAATAGCATGGTGTTGAGAAAATACCGAAGCGTAAATACCGTATAAATTCTTTATATATTTACATAATGAATCGGGCATCTTTATGAAGAATTCATCACGGGTCAATGTTTCCTTAATTATCTTTAATAAAAATTTGTTTGAAATGACCATGCTAATGCTAATTCATACAAGTGTGCATTTTTGTTTTACATAATGTTAGCTCCAGGCTAACAAAAAATAAAAAAAAACTGCCCTAATATCAATCACACAGAGCATAAATATTAATAAATGCATGTGCATCATCTCAGACAGTCTGCTAGTGGAGGAATAATGTGAAATGATGGAGGTGTTTCATGAACATCTGGAGTTTATTAACTTAACTTAACTTAACTCGTATTAATTACTCATGTTTCCTGAGCCAGGAAAGGGCTTTCCGCACTGCTCTTATCCCTGGATTATCATCTCTCTAAACTATGCTTTAACTCTTAAAGAAGGTTTCGCACGTGTCATTTATTATTAGAATGGTTTCGGCCCGAGGGTTATGAAACTCTGATCTGGCTTTTACAGTGTTAACTCCACACCGTGGTGCTGAACATGTACAGGGTGAAACGTTACGGCTTGTTGCTTAGCAACAGAAACCCCGATCAGAACCTGAACCATGCGTGAAAACCTCACATCAGGTGAAAAACAGATGACAAATCATTGAACGTCATGGAAATAGGTAGAGAGGAGGAAATACGTCACAACGAAAAACGAGCGGAAGTTGGAGATCGAGCAACGAACGACCGATCGACTAAACGATAGACTTAAAAAGAGCAAAAAAAAGACGATAAAGCTGTGAAAGATAACAGAACCTGTGCGAATGCAGAAACACAGATCTGAACGTTTTTCCTCACTGATGTGAACGCGTGAGACGAGACGTTATTTAAAGCGGACACGTGCTGGATTTATCCGGTCAGGATCGTCGATACGTGAATATGCAAATTAGAAGAGATTTAGGAATGTACAGTGTGACACAAGGTGAGATGATGAAGAGTCAGGATTCAGTGTTAACACCAGGGCGAGTTTGAGTATGAGCAGACTTGAGCTTCTACAGTACACTCAGGTCTCTGTAAGTGTGGAAAGAGGAACGATTGTGAAGGAAGGAGAACAGGAACCTGAATCTCTTCTCATTACTTTCCAGTAAAAACTTCAGTCTCTTCCTGTGACTCTTGAAGTCAACAATTTGAAGTCAGGAACAGAAAGTGTCCAAGGTTAAGTGAAATCTATTTCACATGCTAGTGCTACATCTCATTCTTTCACACTGCTCCAGAAAGACTACCTGAGAACATCTGGAAAGAGAAATGAAAGTAAGGATCACAAGCAAATTACAGAAAGACCGAATTATAAATATTAAAAGTCTGATTCTGTTGCTTAATCGTTTAAACTGTAAAAAAGTCTTACATTGAGACCAGCTTTACAAACACACTGTGTCTAGTTTTATATTCAGCTCTTAGTTGATTATGTTGTCGATTATTGAGTGCTATAGAACTATTTATTCCACAACAGAACACATTAAAACATAATGTTGTAATTAGGCAAGAAGTTACATAACATTATGGCTTTCATTACATTGTTGAGTTCTTGAGGTCTGGATTAATCCCTGACATTAATAATAATAATAATAATAATAATAATAATAATAAGAAGAAGAAGAAGAAGAAGAAGAAGAAGAAGAAGAAGAAGAAGAAGAACAACAACAACAACAACAAAAGCAATAATAATATTAAAAATAATAATAATAACTATTTCATTTAATTATTTAATGTTTGTGCGTTCAGGCTGTTTAGAGTGATTGGAGTGTTAAGGGCATTTGGGGAGTAAGAAGCATTTAGAATGTTTGTAGTGTATGGGGTGTCTGAAATGTTATAAGTGTTTGGGACATTTTGGGTAATGAGTGTTTGAGGTCTCTGGATTGTGGGGAGAGTTTGAGATGTATGGTGTGTTTGAGGTCAATAGAGTGTTTGAAGTGTATGGGGTGTTTGCAGTGTTTGAGGTGTATAGGGTGTTTGAGCTGTATGGGGTGTTTGAGGTGTATGGGGTGTTTGGGGTGTTTAAGGTGTATGGGGTGTTTGGAGTGTTTGGAGTATTTGAGGTGTATGGGGTGTTTGAGGTGTATGTGGTGTTTGGAGTGTTTGAGGTGTATGGGTGTTTGGAGTGTTTGGAGTGTTTGAGGTGTATGGGGTGTTTGGAGTGTTTGAGGTGTATGGGGTGTTTGGAGTGTTTGAGGTGAATGGGGTGTTTGGAGTGTTTGGAGTGTTTGAGGTGTATGGGGTGTTTGGAGTGTTTGAGGTGTATGGGGTGTTTGAGGTGTATGGGGTGTTTAAGGTGTATGGGTTGTTTGGAATGTTTGAGGTGTATGGAGTGTTTGAGGTGTATGGGGTGTTTGGAGTGTTTGGAGTATTTGAGGTGTATGGGGTGTTTGAGGTGTATGGGGTGTTTGAGGTGTATGTGGTGTTTGGAGTGTTTGAGGTGTATGGGTGTTTGGAGTGTTTGGAGTGTTTGAGGTGTATGGGGTGTTTGGAGTGTTTGAGGTGTATGGGGTGTTTGGAGTGTTTGAGGTGAATGGGGTGTTTGGAGTGTTTGGAGTGTTTGAGGTGTATGGGGTGTTTGGAGTGTTTGAGGTGTATGGGGTGTTTGAGGTGTATGGGGTGTTTAAGGTGTATGGGGTGTTTGGAATGTTTGAGGTGTATGGAGTGTTTGAGGTGTATGGGGTATATTGAGTGTTTGGAGTGTTTGAGGTGTATGGGGTGTTTGAGGTGTATGGGGTGTTTGAGGTGTATGTGGTGTTTGGAGTGTTTGAGGTGTATGGGGTGTTTGGAGTGTTTGAGGTGTATGGGGTGTTTGGAGTGTTTGAGGTGTATGGGGTGTATGGGGTGTTTGAGGTGTATGGGGTGTTTAAGGTGTATGGAGTGTTTGAGGTGTATGGGGTGTATGGGGTGTTTGGAATGTTTGAGGTGTATGGAGTGTTTGAGGTGTATGGGGTGTATGGGGTGTTTGGAGTGTTTGAGGTGTATGGGGTGTTTGGAGTGTTTGAGGTGAATGGGGTGTTGGGTGTTTGGAGTGTTTGAGGTGTATGGGGTGTTTGGGTGTATGGGGTGTTTAGGTGTTGGGGTGTTTGGATGTTTGAGGTGTTGGGGTGTTTGAGGTGTTGTATGGGGTGTTTGAGGTGTTGGGTGTTTGAGGTGTATGGGTGTTTGAGGTGTATGGGGTGTTTGAGTGTTGGGTGTTGGGGTGTTTGGGGTGTTGGGTGTTTGAGGTGTATGGGGTGTTTGAGTGTTTGGGTGTATGGGGTGTTGGAGTGTTTGAGGTGTATGGGGTGGGGTGTTTGGAGTGTTTGAGGTGTATGGGGTGTTTGGGTGTTTGAGGTGTATGGGGTGTTTGGGTGTTGGAGTGTTTGGGTGTATGGGGTGTTTGAGTGTTTGGGTGTTTGGGGTGTTTGTGGTGTATGGGGTGTTTGAGGTGTATGGGGTGTTTGAGGTGTTGGGTGTTGAGGTGTAGGGGTGTTTGAGGTGTATGGGTATTTGGAGTGTTTGAGGTGTATGGGGTGTTTGAGGTGTATGGGGTGTTTGGAGTGTTTGAGGTGTATGGGGTGTTTGGAGTGTTTGAGGTGTATGGGGTGTATGGGGTGTTTGAGGTGTATGGGGTGTTTAAGGTGTATGGAGTGTTTGAGGTGTATGGGGTGTATGGGGTGTTTGGAATGTTTGAGGTGTATGGAGTGTTTGAGGTGTATGGGGTGTATGGGGTGTTTGGAGTGTTTGAGGTGTATGGGGTGTTTGGAGTGTTTGAGGTGAATGGGGTGTTTGGAGTGTTTGGAGTGTTTAAGGTGTATGGGGTGTTTGAGGTGTATGGGGTGTTTAAGGTGTATGGGGTGTTTGGAATGTTTGAGGTGTATGGAGTGTTTGAGGTGTATGGGGTATATTTAGTGTTTGGAGTGTTTGAGGTGTATAGGGTGTTTGAGGTGTATGGGGTGTTTGGAGTGTTTGAGGTGTATGGGGTGTTTGAGGTGTATGGGGTGTTTGGAGTGTTTGAGGTGTATGGGGTGTTTGAGGTGTATGGGGTGTATGGGGTGTTTGAGGTGTATGGGGTGTTTGAGGTGTATGGGGTGTATGGAGTGTTTGAGGTGTATGGGGTGTTTGAGGTGTATGGGGTGTTTGGAGTTTTTGAGGTGTATGGGGTGTTTGGAGTGTTTGAGGTGTATGGGGTGTTTGGAGTGTTTGAGGTGTATGGGGTATATGGGGTGTTTGGAGTGTTTGAGGTGTATGGGGTATATGGGGTGTTTGGAGTGTTTGAGGTGTATGGGGTGTTTGAGGTGTATGGAGTGTTTTGGGTGTATGGGGTATATGGGGTGTTTGGAGTGTTTGAGGTGTATGGGGTGTTTGAGGTGTATGGGGTGTTTGGAGTGTTTGTGGTGTATGGGGTATTTGGAGTGTTTGAGGTGTATAGGGTGTTTGAGGTGTAAGGGGTGTTTGAGGTGTAAGGGGCATATGGGGTATTTGGAGTGTTTGAGGTGTATGGGGTGTTTAAGGTGTATGGGGTGTTTGAGGTGTATGGGATGTTTGAAGTGTATGGGGCATATGGGGTATTTGGAGTGTTTGAGGTGTATGGGGTGTTTGAGGTGTATGGAGTGTTTGAGGTGTATGGGGTGTTTGAGGTGTATGGAGTGTTTGAGGTGTATGGGGTATATGGGGTGTTTGGAGTGTTTGAGGTGTATGGGGTGTATGGGGTATATGAGGTGTTTGGAGTGTTTGAGGTGTATGGGGTGTTTGAGGTGTAAGGGGTGTTTGAGGTGTATGGGGTGTTTGAGGTGTAAGGGGCATATGGGGTATTTGGAGTGTTTGAGGTGTATGGGGTGTTTAAGGTGTATGGGGTGTTTGGAGTGTTTGAGGTGTATGGGGTATTTGGAGTGTTTGAGGTGTATGGGGTGTTTGAGGTGTAAGGGGTGTTTGAGGTGTATGGGGTGTTTGGAGTGTATGGGGCATATGGGGTATTTGGAGTGTTTGAGGTGTATGGGGTGTTTGAGGTGTATGGGGTGTTTGAGGTGTATGGAGTGTTTGAGGTGTATGGGGTATATGGGGTGTTTGGAGTGTTTGAGGTGTATGGGGTGTTTGAGGTGTATGGGGTGTTTGGAGTGTTTGAGGTGTATGGGGTATTTGGAGTGTTTGAGGTGTATGGGGTGTTTGAGGTGTAAGGGGTGTTTGAGGTGTATGGGGTGTTTGAGGTGTAAGGGGCATATGGGGTATTTGGAGTGTTTGAGGTGTATGGGGTGTTTAAGGTGTATGGGGTGTTTGGAGTGTTTGAGGTGTATGGGGTATTTGGAGTGTTTGAGGTGTATGGGGTGTTTGAGGTGTAAGGGGTGTTTGAGGTGTATGGGGTGTTTGAGGTGTAAGGGGCATATGGGGTATTTGGAGTGTTTGAGGTGTATGGGGTGTTTAAGGTGTATGGGGTGTTTGAGGTGTATGGTGTGTTTGAGGTGTATGGGGTATTTGGAGTGTTTGAGGTGTATGGGGTGTTTGAGGTGTATGGGATGTTTGAGGTGTATGGGGTGTTTGGGGCGTATGGTGTGTTTGGGGTGTATGGGGTGTTTGGAGTGTTTGAGGTGTATGGGGTGTTTGAGGTGTAAGGGGCATATGGGGTGTTTGAGGTGTAAGGGGCATATGGGGTGTTTGAGGTGTAAGGGGCATATGGGGTGTTTGAGGTGTAAGGGGCATATGGGGTAACCCTCTAACTAACACTTATTTCCCTGTTTGCTTAATGTCCTGTCTGTAACCTGGTGATCTAGTGTTAATGTATTCATTTATAAAGACTTTAAAGCTCTTTAGTTTGTCACTGTGAATAAGAGTCAAAGCTGAAAGTCGTAAATGTAAATGTTACTCAGTATATTATTAAGATCAGGGAGAGTAATATTATGTAAAACAGACTCCGGTAAAGTGATGAATACAGCTGCACTGTGTGTGTGTGTGTGTGTGTGTGTGTGTGTGTGTGTGTGTGTGTGTGTGTGTGTGTGTGTGTGTGTGTATACTGATTTCCCAAACCCTTTTTTTAAACAGCGTGTTCTTTTCTATTCTTAAGATTAAACTTTTTATTAGATTTGTATAGAGTTTTTACCAGTGGGTCTATTTATTTATTTGTTTGTTTGTTTGTTTATTTATTTATTTATTTAGTTAGTTAGTTAGTTAGTTAGTTTACAGGCTCCTGGTGAAACATCATTCAGCAACTGAACAGAAAAAAGATCCTGAGAAAAAAGTCTTATTAGACTTTATTTCTGATTTTATATATATATATATATAAATGACCCCTTGTTATGATTTCACCTTTATCCAGAGTAACTCACATTTTTATCTTATTTTATACAACTAAGCATTTAAAGGATAAGGGGAAAGCTGGGGGGCCAGTAGTGGTAATTTAGTGGAACTGGGATTCAAACTCACAACCCTCTGATGGTTAACAAATTAAATGCTAGGCTTTGCGGAAATGTCCGTTGTTAAAAGTGTTCCAAAAAATAAACCGATTTTATTCGAGTCAAACAGGAATCGATTTGGATGAAGCGGATGGTGAAAATTTGGATCTTGATATTTTAAACGGTATATATATATATATATATATATATATATATATATATATATATATATATATATATATATATATATATTAATATATTAATAATATATTTAAGCTTTTTTTTTAAATGAAAACACTAAATAGTAATTTTTTATTTTTTTTATATTTCATAATATCACTCTATTGGACTGACTGAATTAGTGCCTTGGAGCTTTATGACTTTTTCACGCTGCTTTTCATTTTACAGCCAGAACTCGCTCGAGTTCTAATCCCAGCACATGCTCTTAAGCTAAGATAAAAGGACTCGCTAGCTGAACTTTTCTCTCAACAAACTGCTAACCTCAGATATTAGCTTCAAAACTTATATTTTGTACTGAAGGTTAAACAGATAATATTACAAACATGAGATTTTTAAGGTATCTTCACTTGCTAATCAACTGCTAAATTACTGTAATCAAACCCTGTTCTACTCCGCTAATGACCGCTAGCATGTTGTTGTTTGTTTTGCTAAACGAGAGATGCTAATCTTAACTTACCAAACCAAGTGATAGATGCTAACTGGATCATTTTAGCTTTATGAATCTACAGTACTGCATTTCTCATCATCATGTCTAATGTTTTATTTAGAAGCAGATGAACGGCTAGCTCATCAAAGCTCCGACATTTCAAACCCAGGTCTTTTTAGCTATGTGAAGGCTTCTCCGTAAGTAATATTAATTCCTTATGATACATACACCCGTATGCAGTGTGCTGTCTATACTCTAAAAGCTCTGTGTCTCAATTATTTGGCTCAATGCATGCAGCAGATGAATAAGTGTGAATGTAAATGTGTGTCTGCTACATCCTACTGTTCCTACTGTTCCTACTGTTCCTAAAGCTGCATCTCTTTTAACTCTAAGCAGAATTCATTTTAGAACAAATTTAGAATGTATTTTACCCAGAAACCTGACTGGCGATGCTGAAGCTTGATAACTAGCGCGATGTAAAAAGGCACGACGTGCTAGTTAGCTAGTCTAGGAATGTTGATCAGGATTAAATAAAACAAACCGATGAGTTTATGATCACACGCTTGACCATAAAAGATGTCAGGACTTCTTCCGTAAGTGTTTTAGATATAAGCTAGAGACTTCATCCTCTCATCAGACTCATAATATTATAGCTATTGTATTTATCTTCTCTCCTGATTTCTCCTTCTGTTGTAAAGTTCTTACGTTTACCTAAAGAATGTCTTTAAACTACATTTTACTGTGACAGATTCTTTAGAATCCGGGACTTACCAGATCCTCTCATCCATTTCTTATCTCATTTATACAACTGAGCAATTATGGGTTAAGGGCCTTGTTCAGGGGCCCAGCAGTGGTAGCTTGGTGGACCTAAGATTTGAACTCACAACACGTTAACCACTGAGGCAGAGGGCTGCATTGGGATTGGGCTGCCGCGGGACCCAACGCAAATCTCGCGGGAGCGGGCGGTTTCACCTTTGCCCCGGGCGGGAGTGGGCGGTCAAAAAATTTAGCGGGAGATCCGCGGGACCCGGTGGGATTTGCCGTGTAGCCTAATAATAAGAATGGAGTCAACACATGACGTTGAGAAGAAGATTAGTATTAGCATTAGTATTAATTTATCTTATTTAAATGCAATCATGTTTAATTCTGTTATTCTGGACATTAGCCTGAACTAATAATTAGTCTGATCATTTGTATACAATCAAAATTTTCACAAGCTCTCAAGAAAAAATCTGCAGGAGTGCGCGGGAGTGGACACAAACATCGCGGGTGCGGGCGGGAGTGGAACACGCAGCTTGCGGGCACGGCCAGTCCTGGTCAGAAATTCAGCGGGAGCGGGCGGGTGCAGGTTTATAAAAACAGTCCCGCGCAAGGCTCTACACTGAGGTACCACACCGCTCACATCCTGTAAACCCCTGAAGCGTGACACTGTCGATCCCATGACTCACAGCATGTGATATAAGCTATATATAATTTTGGGAAATATGCAAATATAAAGCAATATAAAGAGGTGGAGAAGCAAAGAGGTGGAGTAAAGTCTTGAACCTGATGTGCACAATGTCCGGAACCATCGATCGCTTTGAATATGTAACAAGACAAAAGCTCTCTCCTCAGAAGCCATATTGAATCTCGGGTTTGCTGCCTCCTGGTGGATGAGTTGTTAATGACAAGACGTGTCAGCTAAAAGCATGGAAATGATGGAAATAAAATTTGTATTAAATGTTTATTAATGAGCTTAATGAGTCCCTGTGAAATAAACAAATGAATAAATAAAATAAATAAACGTGAGCGCAAACACACTTTGCGTAGTGAAAGTAACAAGCCTTAATTTACAGTTACATTATTTTTAATGGTCAGTTCATGAATTTTGACTTTGTCTGTCTGACGATGGATCCGACGTTGTTTTATAATTCGTTTTAGATCTTATTTATTTAGAATTTGCAGCTCTTTTAAATGGAGGTAAATGAAAGGTTAATCAGACTCGGTGTCCAAGCCGACGTGTGTAGTGAAGCCGGTTCCAGCACTGAGATGTGTGTGAGGTTTAAAGCCACACGTCTAATTACAACAGACAGACGTGGATAAGGTTTTGTCTGTTTAGTCTGTGGAGTAACTACAGGGAAAAAAAGAGGTAGTTTTGTCATGTCTACTGATTTGTCCTCCATCTAACGTGTCAAACACTTTATTATCCTTTATTTGAGAAGACGATGCTAGTGAGCAGGGACGTTTCCCACCCGTGAGGAGTGAAGCGGTTTCATGAGCGGACATCTTTGAGAGGAAAAAAATAATTTTATTTATTTTATTTATTTTTTTTTTGAAAATAAACTTAAAGGATTATTTGCTTTTCAAACCATTGGCAAGGCTGCTATTATTATTTTTTCCCTTTTGACAGTTTATGCATACCAGTTTTTAACAAAGCACATGCAAATTATTAACTTTTTATTGATGATGCAATACCTGAAGTCTCTCTCTCTCTCTCTCTCTCTCTCTTTCTCTCTCTCTCTCTCTCTCTCTCTCTCTCTCGGTCTCATATCACATAGCTGGGAAACTACCCACACATACAATTTTATAAACCCTCCCTCTAGGAAATGGCATTTAACATAAAAAAAGAAAAAAAAAGGAAAAAAAATAATAATAATGATGTCACACACATCAAATGACAACTAATGCACATGCTAGGATTGACAGTAATATTTTGGCATGGCATTTCTTAAATAAATCAATGTCTCATCTTCATATCTTGCTAAATATGATAGAAAAAGAAAATCGTCCTTAAAAGGAAGTCCCGACAGTCCGTACTAGTTTTTTTTTTTTTTTACTCATTCAGTGTTGTATGGCACTTGAGATTCCCCTCAGCGTGAATTCGTCTCCAGAGATAAACCTGAAGAATTTTTTCTCTCCCTGTAAAAAATAATCTCTCCCTCTGTGTTGTAGCTGAAGCTCGAGTCTGCATCGTCTCGAGTGATAAGAAGGTCAGGCTGTAAAATTCAAGCCCAGGTTTCTTGAAAAAAAAAAAAAAAAAAAAAAACCCAGGGCAAACAGCTGCCCGCTCGTGTACAGTGTACAGATGAACGAGTCTCTGGGGGAAGAAAAATTCCATGCTTCATGCTTTTCTTTGCTTTTCATCCTAAATGAAAAGGCTCATTGAGTTTTCTCGTGTTTCGTCCCGTATTCCTGTTCCCTGTGTCCGACTCGAACGTTAACCCAGAGCACGCGTCTTATCACGAGAACCTAAATCATCCGCATACTGAGGAGAGTGGAAAAAATGCGCTTTTGGTTAAGGAGCAGCTTTATTCTGTGTGTTTTCTCAATAAATACCCTGGTTATTGAACATCAGGAAGAGCGTGTGGGCGTGGCCCGTCGCCCCGGGGAGGTTTCCTCTTCAGACGGACTTGCGTCGCCTCATCAGGCGCGAATTGTCCGTGAAGCTGTGCAAGCCGGGGGAAACGGAGCTGATAGGGGAGGGGAGGAAGCTGTTCTTCAACGCGCTCGGTGAAATCTCCTCAATGTGGTACGTCACCGGCGAGTGGAAGTATCTCGGCTGGCACGTGAAGGAGTTCTGGTGCGCAAACGGTCTTCCTCCTAACCCCAACCCCCCTCTTCCTGTTCCTTCTCCGGCCAGCATAGCCGAGCTGCCGAAGTCGTGCGAGTGATAATGCATGCAGGAGCAGACAGATTGAAGATCGGCGACTTCAGACCTGTACTGATCACGGTCTCGCCTCCTTCGGTGCATCCTCCCGGCCATGGAGTCCTCCTGGACATGGACGATGACGCTGCTCCTGTTTCCGGCTAACGAGGCCCGTTCCTCCGCATCTCGCCGCTCGTCCTCACTGTTCATGGTGAGGAACCGCAGCACCACCAGGTTGAGGAAGGCTCCGATGACTGTCAGCCCCACTAGGATGTACATAAAGCTGAAGGCCACATAAAGAGGCTTTCTCTGAAGAGCTCGGTTCTTCTGCAGTGCCACAAAATCACCAAATCCGATGGTGGTGAGCGTAATGAAGCAGTAATAGTACGACTGGAAAAAGCTCCAGTCTTCGTAGTGCGAGAAGGCCGCAGCGCCGATGCACAGCGTTCCCATGCACGAGAAGAACCCCACCGTCACCATGTTCTCCATGGAGACGTCTGTGATGCGCATCCCACAGCACTTCTTGATGCGCTTCAGAAGATACTTGACAAACGTGTTCATGCGCTCACCCAGGCTCTGGAACATCACCAACGTCAGCGGGATTCCCAGAACCGCGTAGAACATGCAAAACGCCTTCCCGGCATCGGTCCCTGGAGCTGCGTGGCCATAACCTGAGGACAAACAACAACAACAGACATTAGTCTTAAATCTGAGGAAGCTTCATCTACAAACTTTATTCAGGTTTCGTTCGAGACTCAAATGTTCTTAAGTCTTAGGAGAGAGAGAAAGTGTCTGAACCAGGACCGTCCCAGAGCAGAAGAATCCTGACCACGGTTTCATGAGATGCTCTACACTTCACATCAATCACATCTTCAGTAGAAGTTCCTGACTGTCAACCAACACCGAAGCAGATGATGGGAATGACCGAGACATTTCCTCATGATATTCCACAGCTCTTTTTTTGTACATAACATGTCCATGACAGAACGTGCCTTTGGAAAGATTTCAGTGGAAAAGCAGAAGATTCTGGAGGAACACGAGCTGAGGATTTCATTCCTGACCTTCTGAGTAGAAATGTATAGGAATTACATTCATTCATTCATTCATTCATTTTCTACCGCTTATCTGAACTTCTCGGGTCACGGGGAGCCTGTGCCTATCTCAGGCGTCATCGGGCATCGAGGCAGGATACACCCTGGACGGAGTGCCAACCCATCACAGGGCACACACACACTCTCATTCACACACACACTCACACACTACGGACAATTTTCCAGAGATGCCAATCAACCTACCATGCATGTCTTTGGACCGGGGGAGGAAACCGGAGTACCCGGAGGAAACCCCCGAGGCACGGGGAGAACATGCAAACTCCACACACACAAGGCGGAGGTGGGAATCGAACCCCCAACCCTGGAGGTGTGAGGCGAACGTGCTAACCACTAAGCCACCGTGCGCACGTATAGGAACTACAAATTGAGAGAATTTAAAAAACATCTCAGAAAATCAGGAGAGAAAAAAAGCATTAATTTAAAAGATCAACTGAAAAAAAAATGAATCTAAACAATTCAAGTCGAAGCCGGTCGAATTTTCTTTAATATAATAAATTGTGTGATTTTAAAAATGTCAGTTAGAGGAAAAAAAACATGGAATAAAAGCATGAATGAATATGCAAATAGGATCCACCCTAATCTGACATGCCCCGCCCCTTTCAGTGTCACAGAGAAGGCTGAATTTGCATACTGGAACATGATTGGCTGTTCTAACTCCTGACACTTCTAACACATTCTAGTAAATGACTAACAAAAGGCCGAGTGTTAACGCTGACGATTTGCCCCTAAGCGCCGGACTGAAGGCTTTCATTCTGTTCATAGCTGCAGTCTGTAAAAACTGAGCGTTCTCGATGTTCAGGCTTCAGTCTGAACACAGTCAGGAGTCAGGAGTCAGAGTCAGAGTCAGTTAGCTGTGTCTTAAAGTTTGTGAGTCCATTCAGCTCAACATTTATTTTCCTGCATCCTAAAGAGACTCGGCCTTGTTTACAAGTGTGACCAAGCAGAAAAGAAACGAGATTAACTTTATCACACCTCCACCAAAGTGTATTAGCTATGCAGTAACACACACACACACACACACACACACACACGCACACACACACACACACGCACACACACACACAGACTCACCCACATACGCGCACACACTCACGCGCACACACACACACTCATGAACACACACTCATACACGCACACACACTCACGCGCACACACACACACTCATGAACACACACTCATACACGCACACACACTCATGCGCACACGCACACACGCACTCATACACGCACACACACTCATGCGCACACACACACACTCATGTGCACACACACACACACTTACCCACACACACTCACACACCCATGCACACACACACACACTCATGTGCACACACATACACTCATGCACACACACACACACACACTCACATGCACACACACACTCATACACGCACACACACTCATGCGCACACACTCATACACACACACATGCACACACACACACACACACACTCATGCGCACACACACACTCATACACGCACACACACACTCTCATGCGCACACACACTCATGCACACACACACACCCATACACGCAGACACACACCCATGCGCACACACACACACACTCAGGCGCACACACACACACTCAGGCGCACACACACACAAACACACTATCTCGCTCTCTTTCCCTCACACACACACCCTCACACACACACTCACACACACTCGCACACACACTCGCACACACACATTCTCTTACACTCACTCTCTCTAACATACAGACTCACTCACAAACACACACATACACACACATTCTCTCTCACACACACACAGAATTTTAGAAATGAGGCGAGTCATTAATCTTGGTGGAGGTTCAGAGATCAGGAGTGGGTGTGTTCGATTAGTCTGACGTCTGCTCGGTTCCCTAATTCGCTCTTCTCCGAGAAGAGAAAGAAACCTGAGATAAAGAAGAGGCTGGAGGAAGGGAAGGAGGGAAGAAGAAAGAGAAGAAGGGAGTGAGAGAGAGAGAAGGAGGAAGTGGGAGTTATTGGTTCAGGAAAGGCAGGAAGTCTAGTTGGGCCAGTAAAGCTTTTAGCTCTAATGAGCCTTTATGTAGAGGCGAAGAACTAAAAGTTGCTGAGTCACAGGAACCTCACAGGGCTTCTCTCCTGCATGCTGAGCTGATGGATGAGATACTGAGACTGACGAGTGGAAATACTCTGTGATGGAGCTTCTGATCTGCCCGGCCTGCTGCTGCTTTCCTTCTCCTTTTACATCATTCATAGTAGTTTTTATTTCTTTCTTTCTTTTTTAAAACAAGCTACACTAATCTGAGGAGACTTTCCACACTGGCTCGAAGTCAAGAAACGATGTCTTGAGGATTTGAAGCGACTGATGCGAGACACAGAGTCACTTGACCCCGAAGCAGTGATCTACTTTACACACATCCAGTCTGACTTAAAGAGTCAGCAAAAAATCACCATGAGGTGAATTAAGAGAAAAAACAAACAAACAAACAAACAAACAAACAAACAAACAAGTACATTTAGTGAGCTATGAGATTAAAATGGTGTTCTGACTGGTGTTTGACGTAGGTGTGGAATACAACAGTACCTGCTAATTTATTTAACACACGCATGAGAGCGGTAGTATTTTTGTCTTTGTGCTAGCTAACGAGTTAATTAGCATTTAGCATGAAGGTTACCAATAATGCCAGCATGCCTTTGCAGTGCATTATGGGTAATACTTGTGTCGTTAGAACAGGGTCTGTGCTTCAGGTGGAGGAGGAACTAACAAATTCTCTCATTATATACCCTAACCCTAATCCTAACCCTAACCCTAACCCTAATCCTGACCCTAACCCTAATCCTAACCCTAATCCTAATCCTAACCATAACCCTAACCAGAACCCTAATCCTAACCCTAATCCTGACCCTAATCCTAACCCTAACCCTAACCCTAATCCTAACCCTAACAATTAAAATACAATGTTTTAGAGAGAGTCTGAATTTTTTTTTAATATTTAACAAATTTTCTTTATGTTGTTGAAGCGCAGAAAAATCATCCGAGACTCAGCGCTCGGGTCCCAGTTCCCTCTGAGCTCAGACGCAGCTTGTGAGGGCAGTGCACCAGTGTGAGCGAGATAAACTCCAGCTTTGTTCAGCTTTTCTCAAATCTAGAAAAATAAACCGCTGCCGTTGTGCCGTTCTCAGTCAGACGGCAGTCTGCCGGCCGCACGCCGCACCATCCTGCATCACGATGCTCTTCTAACTGGCTGGTGTTATGTTGAAGCGGTGACTCAGCACGTCGAGAGACACGCAGCCCTTTACCACATGTAAATAAACTCCCACCACCAGCAGGGTTAATCTTATTTGGCAGTGTGCTTCCAGTACGTGGCTTAGTTCGCTACGCTCTCTAAAGACGGATAATATGACTGGAGGAGCGTCGAGCTCAGAAAATACAAATCACACAATCACACCGCTGATATCCTCACCACCACGCCGGGGTCTGACTGGCCCTCAGGGGCCGATTCGAGTTCTAGTCGTCTGCACCATCACAGGGTCACGATCTGCATGTATTGAGTTAGGAGAGGTTTATGTAACGTGAAGGAGACTTCAGTGTCAGAGGTGAAGCTGGAACTTCCTGTTCTAACCTTTCATGTAATCGTTGCTATAGTGATGTCTCGCTCACAAGGATGTAAGCATAACATTTTCTAACATCTATGGAAGGAGTCTCCAGTGTCGGCGCTTTGAGACAGTCAGAGGTGAAGCCAGTTTCGCGAAGTTTTCATACGTCATCATTTCCATATTAACTAGTTCACAGCCAAACAGATAAAAAAATCATGTTTACTGATCTGTAGGTAGGGGGCACGGTGGCTTAGTGGTTAGCACGTTCTCCTCACACCTCCAGGGTTGGGGGTTCGATTCCCACCTCTACCTTGTGTGTGTGGAGTTTGCATGTTCTCCCCGTGCCTCGGGGGTTTCCTCCGGGTACTCCGGTTTCCTCCCCCGGTCCAAAAACATGCATGGTAGGTTGATTGGCATCTCTGGAAAATTGTCCGTAGTGTGTGAGTGTGTGAGTGAATGAGAGTGTGTGTGTGCCCTGTGATGGGTTGGCACTCCGTCCAGGGTGTATCCTGCCTCGATGCCCGATTAAGCCTGAGGCTCCCTGTGACCCGAGGTAGTTCGGATAAGTGGTAGTAAATGAGTGAGAGTGATCCGTACGTGTGGAGCAATTTTATTCTTTAGCAATTTTGGGACCTGTAGAGCTGCAACCTTCAGCGTTTCTCCATGTCACAATGACACGAATTGATTCATGTTTTGGCTTCATTACTCGTTATGATCAGGAAACAGTCGTGCGTTATCGCTGGTCCTTTTTCTCTTGTATAAATATTCCTACGTCTGTAATATGCTGCTTCTAATGATCTTTCACCCTTTATAGCCTTACAACCCTCGACTTCCTTTTCGTTCTCGTTTGCCAGAAGCTGCTAGTATTTATCAGAAATGTAACATTTTCATTAGCCGTGTGTGTGTGTGTTGTGTATATAAGGGTCAAAAGAACCCTAAGCACCCGGTGGAATAAGAAAATTCTCCCTTGTTTCCCGGTCGCAAATCGAATCTATCGAGCGACTCTGTGCTATAAATAGAAGCCGTAAGCTGCTGGCGGAGTGGGCGTGAGCCGCAGGGACCGCCGAGAGATCAATGCTCACGAGCTCAAATGAACAGCGGAAAGCTGGTTAAGTTCACGCAAGCTGCACAGCCGGGGAGAAACGGAGGTAATGTATGCATCTCGCTTCAGCCGTGGGCGTCCGGGTGGGCGAAGGGTGGCAGAGGATTTGAATATGGCACGTTCGATTATGAGATGGACGTTTAGTATGCAGCCTTTTATCTCATGCTACTGTGATCTATAGTGTAACCTAGATCACATACCAACATGAACTTCTAAACATTAAAAACTCCTTCATGAAACATTCATCGTTTGTCCTTCGCTATTGGAGAACTCAAACGGGTTGAAAAAAGACTCAGAGCGTTGAGATGCACAAATAAATAGACTGGAAATAAATACTTACAAACCATCCAACAATTCTACACAAAATCCTTGCCCCTATTTTTTATTCTGTCCCTAAATATCATGTTTCACCCCTTTCACACACCCTACAGCTACACATGGATATTAAGAAAAAGACCAAATTTAACATTTTAAGTGATAACATGAAGACGGTGTAAATATTCCCGCAGTAAAGCAACATTCCGACGTAAAAGCTTTGTTATTAAGGGCTCAACATGCAGAGCACAGATAAAGCGTCTGCTATCCAGACCCATCTGAAATGGTGTGTGCAGGTGATATTAAGCGTGGAAATTGAGGCTAAGTAAAGGTCAAACTGTTAAAGTGTCTCTGCAGGCTGCAGTCTGAGTGATGGGATCTAAAGCATGGCTCAAGACTTTTATATGCTGAAAATATAAAGTTAAAGTTGGAGGTTTCGAGCGCACTTTATTCACAATAAGCTCACATCCATTTTTATTATGTGGGAGATGAATGTGTTGGGCTATAACTTCACTTCTACGTGATTACAACGATCTGATGTGTAAAAGAAATATTTAAAGCAGTTATAGATTCAATATGATAACATTTCAATTATGACTTCTTTACTGGTCTCAGACACAGAGGCCACACCTCCTAAACCTGCTGTATTATAACTAGCAGAAACTAAGGCCACACCTCCTCGACTTCCTCAAATTCCTCAACATATATTTTTTTATATGACTTACATACCTTAAACCTACAGTACTTCACTGAGTGACAGGTACAGAGGCCACACCTCCATCACTGAGACTGACAGGTACAGAGGCCACACCTCCATCACTGAGACTGACAGGTACAGAGGCCACGCCTCCTTCAATGAGACCAGCAAGTACAGAGGACACGCCTCCTTCACTGAGACTGACAGGTAAAGAGACAACACCTCCTTCACTGAGACTGACAGGTACAGAGGCCACACCTCCTTCACTGAGACTGACAGGTACAGAGGACACACCTCCTTCACTGAGACTGACAGGTACAGAGGACACGCCTCCTTCACTGAGACTAACAGGTACAGAGACAACACCTCCTTCACTGAGTGACAGGTTCAAAGGGCCACACCTCCTTCACTGAGACTGACAGGTACAGAGGCCACACCACCTTCACTAAGACTGACAGGTACAGAGGCCACACCTCCATCACTGAGACTGACAGGTACAGAGACAACACCTCCTTCACTGAGACTGACAGGTACAGAGGACACACCTCCTTCACTGAGACTGACAGGTACAGAGGACACACCTCCTTCACTGAGACTGACAGGTACATAAGCCACACCTCCTTCACTGAAACTAACAGGTACAGAGGCCACGCCTCCGTCACTGAGACTGACAGGTACAGAGGACACGCCTCCTTCACTAAGACTGACAGGTACAGAGGCCACACCTCCTTCACTAAGACTGACATGTACAGAGGACACTCCTCCTTCACTGAGACTGACATGTACAGAGGACACGCCTCCTTCACTGAGACTGACAGGTACAGAGGCCACACCTCCATCACTGAGACTGGCAGGTACAGAGGACACACCTCCTTCACTGAGACTGGCAGGTACAGAGGACACACCTCCTTCACTGAGACTGGCAGGTACAGAGGCCACGCCTCCTTCACTGAAACTGACAGGTACAGAGGCCACGCCTCCTTCACTGAGACTGACAGGTACAAAAGCCACACCTCCTTCACTAAGACTGACAGGTACAGAGGTCACACCTCCTTCACTAAGACTGACAGGTACAGAGGCCACACCTCCTTCACTGAGACTGACAGGTACAGAGGACACGCCTCCTTCACTAAGACTGACAGGTACAGAGGCCACACCTCTCTCTAGATCAGTTCCACACAAACGTCACTGTAAACAGAACTGGATTTGATGGGATAAAACACAAGGCTCTCTCTCTTAAGCTGGTTCTCTCACCGTAGACAGACTGAGCGCTTTAATTAATCTCTCATCAGATAATATAAAAAATCCCACAAGCACAAGGCAAACGATTTCATTCAAAGGCTGGCTTATTATTTATAAGTGCCCTGAGTCTTAACTGAACGTTGGATCTGTAGGGAAAAAGAAAGAGTGAGATATAAAGAACAGCAGATATATATATATATATATATATATATATATATATATATATATATATATATAGAGAGAGAGAGAGAGAGAGAGAGAGAGAGAGAGAGAGTCATACATCACGGGTGTTTAGCATTATAACAGCATTATGACAAAGTTGATGCGATCACCATAAACCTGGCTCAGACACACCGGGGGTCTGATCGTTTAGAGCTGCTGTAACGTACGTGAGAACAGGAACTATCACGTTGGACCTAAAGTACGATGCAGAATTAATAAATGTATTACGGAATCGTTCACAAACTGATCTAGAACATCAGAACCTTTTGATCTCAGATAGCTCCACCCCTTCTTCTAACTCTACCCAGTGTTCCTGGTACAGTCCATCCTGACAGCCTCTTGCTCAGCGAGCTACACGTCCGGTCGGTTTTCTGGATCTTCTAGATCAGTGGATCAATTCCAGATGCAGCTCGTGACCTCAGGTGGAGGTTTTAAAGAGACAGCTTTAAGCCTTAAAGATCTGGTGCGAAACCTGATGAAGAGGAAAGGACGAGCTCTGATGTGCCACCTTGTGGATTTGGCTTTTAATCCTGCAGATGTTTATAAAGGATGCAGGTGAGTGTGTGTGTGTGTGTGTGTGTGTGTGTGTGTGTGTGTGTGTGTGTGTGTGTGTGTGTGTGTGTGTGTGTGTATTAGCATCTAATCTCAATCCTACAGGGTTTTCCGTTGGAGCATCATGTCCATGATTTCAGACGTCCTCTTCTTTCCTCCTCTGTTCCTGCTCCAGTTCCTGCTCCCTGACCACACCCTCTTCTCACCTGTTGCATTTCTGAGTTTATTCTTTCTAGTTTTGCTCTAGCATGTGTTTGACCTTCACCACTACTATATCCATAAAGTTTGTGTGTGTGTGTATGTGTGTGTGTGTGTGTGTGTGTGTGTGTGTGTGTGTGTGTGTGTGTGTGTGTCTGATCCCCTGCCATGAACTGGCAAAGGTTTCTGGAAAAACTTCAGTAAAAGGACATCTGGAGTCCCTGTGACTCAGAAGCTGCCAACACTGCAGTAAATTTAATTCTAATTTATGTCACTTGATTTCACTTTATAGCAAAACTTTAAGTTTATAGTCTCACACCAGAGCTACGAGGCTAATGTAGCCAACAAGTAATGGATGCTAGTAGCTAACAGGTTAGCATTGTACAAACAGACTACTGAAATCATCACACAATCACTTCAAATGTGTTGAAGTGTTCAGTATCATAAAATGCTGTACAGATAACGTCACTACAGCTATATAACACAGATACACACCACAATACAGTTAGCTAGAGAACACACACACACACAGCTAGCTACAGAACACACACACAGCTAGCTAGAGAACACACACACACCACAATACAGTTAGCTACAGAATACACACACACCACAATACAGATAGCTACAGAACACACACACACCACAATACAGATAGCTACAGAACACACACACGCACACATAACACAGCTAGCTACAGAACACACACAACTAGCTAAAGAACACACACACACACCACAATACAGTTAGCTACAGAACACACATACACAGCTAGCTAGAGAACACACACACACAACTAGCTAGAGAACACACACACCACAATACAGTTAGCTACAGAACACACACACAGCTAGCTAGAGAACACACACACAGCTAGCTACAGAACACACACACAGCTAGCTAGAGAACCCACACACACACACCACAATACAGTTAGCTACAGAACACACACACCACAATACAGATAGCTACAGAACACACACACTCACACATAACACAGCTATCTACAGAACACACACACACCACAATACAGATAGCTACAGAACACACACACACACTCACACATAACACAGCTAGCTACAGAACACACACACACAACTAGCTAGAGAACACACACACCACAATACAGTTAGCTACAGAACACACATACACAGCTAGCTAGAGAACACACACACACACACACCACAATACAGTTAGCTACAGAACACACATACACAGCTAGCTAGAGAACACACACACCACAATACAGTTAGCTACAGAACACACATACACAGCTAGCTAGAGAACACACACACCACAATACAGATAGCTACAGAACACACACACACACGCACACATAACACAGCTAGCTACAGAACACAAACACACCACAGCTAGCTACAGAACACACATACACACCCCACAACACAGCTAACTACAGAACACACAAACACATACACACACCAAAAGCTAGCTACAGAAAACACATACACACACACACACACTACAGCTAGCTACAGAACACACACATTACAGCTATATACAGAACACACACACACACACTACAGCTAGCTACCGAACACAAACACACCACAGCTAGCTACAGAAAACACACACACACACACACTACAGCTAGCTACAGAACACACACATTACAGCTATATACAGAACACACACACACTACAGCTAGCTACAGAACACAAACACACCACAGCTAGCTACAGAAAACACACACACACACACACACACACACACACACATACACACACACTACAGCTAGCTACAGAACACACACATTACAGCTATATACAGAACACACACACACACTACAGCTAGCTACAGAACACAAACACACCACAGCTAGCTACAGAAAACACACACACACACACACACACACACACACACACACACACACACACACACACACACTACAGCTAGCTACAGAAAACACACACACACACTACAGCTAGCTACAGAACACACACATTACAGCTATATACAGAACACACACACTACAGCTAGCTACAGAACACAGAAAACCACACGTTTACTAGAAATCAAATAAAAACTCTATTCTTACTAAAAATTCTTATCTAATGACTGAAAGTTAATACAGATCATAAAAGCTAACACTATTCTAGAGCATAAAAGCGAATGCTAACTTTTTGCACGTGAAAGCTAGTGTAGCATTTATAACAGCTGTATACCTAATCACTTAGGTATAGCTACATGGAAGCTAAAGACAAGTGATTATTTGGGTGACATCACAGGTGAGGACGTGCTGTCAATCAAGCTAATTTGTATATTAAACCACACCCACGAAGAAAGAGTTTGTTCAGTTACTGTTTATATACCATCATAAATATTGTGTGTGTGTGTGTGTGTGTGTGTGTGTGTTCCCTCACCAAATCACCTGACACACATCACTGCTCTGAAATTCCGCTGACCTTTCTGTTAAACTCGACTACACTAACGTCTATGCGTGTGTGTGTGTGTGTGTGTGTGTGTGTGTGTGTGTGTGTGTGTGTGTGTGTGTGTGTGTGTGTGAGAGAGTGTGTGTGTGTGTAAGTGTGTGTGTTTTCCATGGAGACTAACAGACAACATCACAGGACTCATTACTTCCCGTCTTCGTGACAGGCTTTTAAGAAAAGTGCCTCGAGGCTGACAAGCAGCGTTAAAGCAGCAAAAAATCTGCTAAAACATTCAAAGTGCTCGAGGTTAAAGAAGTTTCTTAAATAAATTTCCTCAGTTAAATTACATTTTAAAAATTTCAGCAACTACAGAATTGAAATCGTGTGTTTAACCTCTTGTCTTTGTCCTGATAAATACTGTATAGTCTTCGTTCCGTATTCAATATCATGGATTGATTAAACTAATAAAATATAAGAAAAAAAAATTCTACGTAAATTTTTTTAACAGCAATCAATATTCGAAATATTTATTAACAGATTAATAAATGATCTTAAGTAATTGTTATGTTTTATTGATTTGTCTCAGGTGTGTGGAGAGACACGGTGTCCCGCTGACCCGCGGTCACGCCACTCTGAGGTCAGCTGTATCGCCTCTTCGAAATGGAGAACTGCAAATCGTCGCCATAGTGAGGATGTAAGGTAGACCAATCAGAGATAAGCAGAAGCATTGATTGCTCCTGGTCTGATTAAGGTGATGAACATCAGAGACTTCCTGATCCCTGCAGAATGAGGCCTGTTCTCTTATTAAAGCAACAACACATTCTCTCTGCTCCATCACACGAACTGTACGAGTATGTGCCACGCCCCCTTTACTGACACTGACAGGTACAGAGGCCACGCCTCGTCCACTGAGACTGACAGATACATAGGCCATGTTTCCTCCACTGAGACTGACAGGTACAGAGGCCACACCTCGTCCACTGAGACTGACAGGTACAGAGGCCACACCTCCTCCACTGAGACTGACAGGTACAGAGGCCACACCTCGTCCACTGAGACTGACAGGTACAGAGGCCACGCCTCCTCCACTGAGACTGACAGGTACAGAGGCCACACCTCCTCCATTGAGACTGACAGGTACAGAAGCCACGCCTCTTCCACTGAGACTGACAGATACAGAGGCCACGCCTCCTTTACTGACACTGACAGGGACAGAGGCCACGCCTCGTTTACTGACATGTACAGAGGCCATACCTCCTCCACTGAGACTGACAGATACAGAGGCCACGCCTGCTTCACTGAGACTGACAGATACAGAGGCCACACTTCGTCCAATGAGACTTAAAGGTACAGAGGCCACGCCTCCTTCACTGAGACTGACAGGTACAGAGGCCACGCCTCGTCCAATGAGACTTACAGGGACAGAGGCCACGCCTCGTCCAATGAGACTTACAGGGACAGAGGCCTCACCTCGTCCAATGAGACTTACAGGTATGGAGGTCACGCCTCCTTCTCTGAGACTGACAGAGACAGAGGCGTCGCCTCATCCCATGAGACTTACAGACACAGAGGCCACGCCTCCTTCACTGAGACTGACAGGGACAGAGGCGTCGCCTCGCCCAAATGAGACTTACAGGTACAGAGGCCACGCCTCCTCTATCGAATAGCTCATAAAGAAGCTGCACAGTTTAAACAGAATTGCCTTTTTCTCTTCTCCAGCACATTAAACTGAATTTATTGTAACAGAGACATTTAAAGGTCGGTTAATATTCTGACCGAACACGGGGGGATAACGACACCAACAGGAGGGGTGTGTGTGTGTGTGTGTGTGTGTGTGTGTGTGTGTGTGTGTGTGTGATGATGATAAAGTGCAGATGCAAAACCTTTATAGACTTTTTCCTCTGTCACCAAATTCCAATCGGATTAAATCCACAGCTCGGGATAATAAAGGAACATCTCTCTCTGCTCCTGTGAATTGATTCTGCTGCTTATTAGCTCTGAAGTGTCGTTCGGAGAATCAGACAGATCGTCTCGTGTTCTTTCTGCTCGACCGGGTCAGAAACACATCTTGATGAGCCACTATACTGCTCTGTGTGTCTCATGGTCCATTTCAATTCATCTGATTCCAATCTTGCTCATGGCTGGATAATGATGTAACGAGCTCCAGGAGATAAGTTTGGGTGAAGAAAACTTTCAATACTGTTTTAATTTGCATTTGAGGGAATTCCACGATAGCATGATGCCAATTCTATTGACTTATAGACTTATTCTGTTTTATAACTTCTGTTAGAAATTCTATCAAGACAGGCTTAAGGAGGATGAAATGGATGTTACTGTAAACTTCAGGAGCAGAAATCACTGGGATGAGACTCAGTAGTCCAGTCATTAAAATAACAGCAAGAGCCAAATCAGCTTCATGAACACAAACACACACACACACACACACACACACACACACACACACACACACACACACACACACACACACACACACACACACACACACGTCTTGTGGACCAGTCGAATCTGAGTGGGTGGGACTGACATTTATAAAATAAATGGAAGAGCTGCTAAGCTGCTTAAACACTGATAGGGTTGCCAGGGTTTCTGTTTTTCCACTGAATTGGAGTTGTATTGAAACAAGGCTGTTGGTTGAAACAGAAGGTCTCCTGGTGGTTTCTTCATTCATTCATTCATTCATTCATTCATTCATTCATTCATTCATTCATTTTCTACCGCTTATCCGAACTACCTCGGGTCACGGGGAGCCTGTGCCTATCTCAGGCGTCTTGTTATTAAATAATCAGAATTAAATAAAAAAAAATACAAATAAAAGAAAGTAGACTTTATAACCAGAGTATCAGGTGATGAGAAACAATCACAGAGCACTCACTCTGAGCAACGAGTGAGAAAAAAAAGAGAAATAAATAAGATTTTAAAAGCCTGTGAGGTTTTTTTTTCAATATGTAGAAATCTGGCAACCCTGCCTAAGGTTTTCTCATTCCACACACAAGGTGTTTATGCTTTTGTTTTGTTTTTTACTCTCTACTAGCTAGCTTGCTATCTTTTGTTAGCAGATGTTGGCTTAATAAGAATATCTCACTCAGAAAATGAAATAATTTGAACGTGACTGCTCATGCTCACAGGATCACGGGTTCCGAGTCAGATTTTAGTGTGAAAAGGAGCAAGAGAAACTGATTTGTTAAGGTGTGTTAAGGAGTCTCTATTATTAAAATGTGTGTTAAATGCATAAATCTCCAGACATCCTGTTCAGCATTTGTGAACACTCAACCCCTTATCTCATAAATGCCACCTCGCTCAAGTAAATCTGACATTAATATAAAGAATATAATCTCTCAGACGAGCCGAGGAGGCGGCGCCTGAGTGTGTGTGTGTGTGTGTGTGTGTGTGTGTGTGTGTGTGTGTGTGTGTGTGTGTGTGTGTGCAGCCTCATGATGCTTAAGTGCTTTAGACTACAGAGTACACAAAGCATGATAAGTCATTAGGGAAAGGTCAGTGTGTGAGAGAACTCTACAGAAGAACAGATGCTGCATCGCACACAAGTGCTCTCTCTCTCACACACACACGGATTGCACGCAATCTTCTTACAGCCAGAGTAGACAATTATATGTTCAAGACCATTCTGTTCCCTACCCTTTACTCCCTATTCCTACGCATTTAACATCAGTCCACTCTCAGCGCATCCCAAGTCACAGCCTTTTCACTATATAGGCCACATAAACACTACATGACTTACACATCTTAAAGGTGCGGTCTCCATTGTTTGAAAGCCAATGTTGACATTTGAAATCACCAAAACAAACACGCCCCTAACCCAAACGGGTCCCACCCCTGTATCGATAGCTCCGCCCACACATCCATACGTAACCCAGGCGACTAACGGAAAGAAACGTGACTTTATCATAGCTGAAGGGAAGAACAATACGATTGTAGATAAACAAACAAGCAAAAATGCCACACAAGCATAATGATGTAAAGGACAAAGGCATATATTAGTTCTGTGTAACAAAGCAAAACCAACGTTACTCACCTATCGAGAAGGAAAAAAGCGCCTCGGCGTCTTAAGTAAAGTCGGCCACATATTCACAGGTCGGAGTTTCCAGAGTCGATAACTCCTGAGCTAAACGCTGTTACTACACAAAACGCGGTTGTAGCTGCCTCTCTACATTACTACGATAGAAAAGAGGTGTTATTTGTGTAGTAACAGCGTTTAGCTCAGGAGTTATTGACTCGGGAAACTCCAACCTGTGAATATGTGGCCGACTTCCTGCTCCTTCAGTTCTCTCCAGCGCTGGAAAGCTGATCCTATATTAACACGTCCTACTTCTTGTCCTTATCGTAAGTCTTTCTTCTCTTCCTTTCTTTGTTTTTATCCTCCATGTCGATGTTAAAACCACTTTCTGCTAACGTCACACATGCACACTGAACACTCTCTCCGCCACATATCGACAAGCCCCGCCCCTTTCCGACTCAGCTTTCTGAAGCATTTCTCAAACAACCACCTTTAAATCCAGGTATGAATTCATGAAGCGTTTTCAATCTGGCATCGGTCAGATGATTCATTCAGGAAATGTGTGTGTTTGGTTTCCAGAAAACACACATTCCTGCACACGGGTTACGGAGAGTGCCAGAGCACTCAGTACACATCTCATAAAACAGCTCATGAAACAATCACTTACAACACAGCTGATAGGTTGCTAGAAAGAGACGCTGAGTCGAATGAGTCGAGTCGATTCATATGATTCACTGATACAGTGTTTGCTGTACAAAATATAATGAGTCTATAGTAGTGAGTCGTTAGTAAATGTTTGACTCCATAGGAGTTTATGCAAACAGGTCCACATAATGCTTTAGTGCTTTAGTTTTCGAAAAAAAACAACAACCTAAATAATAAAAAAATCATATTATTTCTCAGTAAAGGATCAAATAACGACATCTTTTTTTTTAAAACTGTCAGCAATGAGAATCCGACATCAAAGCACATTAACACATTAAAGCAAATCTATTCATATTTACCCGAGTCTGAACCAGCAGGGTTAATGCGGTGTCCGTCACATGATGGAGGGTTCGAGGCTCGGATGTCACATATCAATAGTCTAAAGGTCACTCATTAGGGCTGTTTAAAAGAGCTCATTCCTTATTAGTGGATGATGGATTCAGAATAACAATTGGGTGTTTTCCACAAGAATGACTTAGCAGGCTATAGAGCTCACACGCCAAACTGACGACGGACAATCAGAACGAATTTAACAACTCTCGGTACAAAGAAAAGCAAAAAGTTATGTAATTATCTATCTAAGTGTCATTGTGTGTATTGTTGAGTATTGCTTTGTTTTGTATCGTATTAAGCTGAAAAAGGTTTGTGTTTGAAGCCTCTCTGATCCTTTCTTGTGTTTTTTATTTAAGGCTCTTGCAACAACCTGATAAAACATTAAACATAAAAACATGCCACTGACTCCTGCTTAGTCCCAGTCTTTACACCTCTGACTCCCATTTAGTCCCAGTCTTTACACCTCTGACTCCCGTTTAGTCCCAGTCTTTACACCTCTGACTCCCATTTAGTCCCAGTCTTTACACCTCTGACTCCCATTTAGTCCCAGTCTTTACACCTCTGACTCCCATTTAGTCCCAGTCTTTACACCTCTGACTCCCATTTAGTCCCAGTCTTTACACCTCTGACTCCCATTTAGTCCCAGTCTTTACACCTCTGACTCCCATTTAGTCCCAGTCTTTACACTTCTTACTTTTAGTTAGGTCAAGTACATGTTACTCACAGTTAGTTCCAGACCTTAAAGCACTGATTCCCAGTAAGTTCCAGTCTTTACACCTTTGACTCCCTGTTAGTCCCAGTCTTTGTGGCTCTGACTCCTGATTAGTCTTAACTATTAGAGCTCTGACTCCAGGTTAGTTCCAGTCTTTGTGGTTCTGACTCCTGGTTAGTTCCAGTCTTTGTGGCTTTGACTCCCGGTTAGTCCCAATCTTTGTGCCTCTGACTCACAGTTTGTCCCAGTCCTCAGAGCTCAGACTCCCGGCTAGTCCCAGTCCTTAGAACTCGGACTCCCAGTTAGTCCCAGCCATTGGAACTCTGTTTTTCAGAGTCTTAAGTCTCCTATTTTTTATTAATCTTAGTCCTTCAGATGCTAACTCTGGATCATTGCTAGTTTTTTTAAAGCTTTCATATTTTTTATCTCAGTTCTGACTCCCAGTTAGTCCCAGTCTTTCAGACGCTGACTCTTGATTATTGCCTAATAAATGTCTCTATGACATTTCTGTCTCAGCTCTGCTTAGTCCCAGATGTTCCTCTGCTGACAGCAAAATAGGTCATATAACTCCTATATTTTAGAATATACGTATGGAGAAAGATGTGTAAAAGCAGTGAAATTAAAATCTCATACACATGCATGGGTGTAATACCCACCCCCACCCCCCCAGCACACACACACACACACACACACACACACTCAAGACATTCTGATCTGTCATACTGTAATGATCCAGCACTAATGGAGCGGCAGCTAAGCTAGATCAACTACTCCGTAGACACCAAAAGAACGACGCATCTTTTCTTTTCTTTTTCTTGTACACACTCACCTCTTTTCTTTTTCCCCAGCTTTTTATGTCCCTTCATCTCGTCACACAGACTCAAACACTCAGCGCTCTTCAGCTCGGTCACGGCGTAATTGCAGCCGAATTAATGTAGCTAAATTGAATTAGATAAAAGTGAAAGGCGTAATAATCAATGTGGAGTCTGTGAATAGAGCACATAGAGGGCTAAGTGGCCTCATTGAATCGTGCCACAACGAAATAGCTAAGCAGCACTGAAACAATCGTTTGGTTAGCATTATTACCTAATGCTAACGCTAGCTGCTTGAGAGATTCTGACATTCTTGCAGTTTCAGCATTCTATAGGGGAAAGAAATTGGTTTAAAAGCTAAATTATGGACAATGACATAACCAAATCCTGAGCTCAAAAGATTACGCTAGGTCTTTTATAAAGGAGGTGCTTATAAATCATTATAATCATCTTTCTGACTTTCCCACATTCTAGAATTTCAAATTTCTATCTACATAATAAAATGCCTCCAACAAGGTTATTATTTCCTATAATATTATTTCTTATAATAATTATTTCCTGTACTGCTGCTTTGACTGATAACGACTTGTGCAGAAGTAAAAAGCATCTTTAAACACTTCTCAAGAGTTTCATTTATACACCAACTAAAAAATGCAAATGTTGTGAGCACTTCGAAAGAACTCACTAACACACCGAGTCCTGGCCTGCTGCTGCTGCTGCTGCTGCTGCAAAAAAGGATATACAAATGTTTTACAGCTCCCACAGTAGCAGGTGTGCAATGTAGAGCAAGTGTGTAGCAGGTGTGTGTGTACTGTGGGTGTGTAGCAGGTGTGTGTGTGTAGCAGGTGTGTGTGTACTGTGGGTGTGTAGCAGGTGTGTGTACTGTGGGTGTGTACAGTAACAGGTGTGGGTGTGTGTACTGTGGGTGTGTAGCAGGTGTGAGTGTACTGTGGGTGTGTACAGTAACAGGTGTGGGTGTGTGTACTGTGGGTGTGTAGCAGGTGTGTGTACTGTGGGTGTGTACAGTAACAGGTGTGAGTGTACTGTGGGTGTGTAGCAGGTGTGTGTACTGTGGGTGTGTAGCAGGTGTGAGTGTACGTGTACAGGTGGTGTATGTGTACAGGTGGTGTATGTGTACAGGTGGTGTACGTGTACAGGTGGTGTACGTGTATAGGTGGTGTACGTGTATAGGTGGTGTACGTGTATAGGTGGTGTATGTGTATAGGTGGTGTATGTGTACAGGTGGTGTATGTGTATAGGTGGTGTATGTGTACAGGTGGTGTATGTGTACAGGTGGTGTATGTGTATAGGTGGTGTATGTGTATAGGTGGTGTATGTGTACAGGTGGTGTATGTGTACAGGTGGTGTATGTGTACAGGTGGTGTATGTGTATAGGTGGTGTATGTGTATAGGTGGTGTATGTGTATAGGTGGTGTATGTGTACAGGTGGTGTATGTGTATAGGTGGTGTATGTGTACAGGTGGTGTATGTGTATAGGCGGTGTATGTGTATAGGTGGTGTATGTGTACAGGTGGTGTATGTGTATAGGTGGTGTATGTGTATAGGTGGTGTATGTGTACAGGTGGTGTATGTGTATAGGTGGTGTATGTGTACAGGTGGTGTATGTGTATAGGTGGTGTATGTGTATAGGTGGTGTATGTGTACAGGTGGTGTATGTGTATAGGTGGTGTATGTGTATAGGTGGTGTATGTGTACAGGTGGTGTATGTGTATAGGTGGTGTATGTGTATAGGTGGTGTATGTGTATAGGTGGTGTATGTGTACAGGTGGTGTATGTGTATAGGTGGTGTATGTGTATAGGTGGTGTATGTGTATAGGTGGTGTATGTGTACAGGTGGTGTATGTGTACAGGTGGTGTATGTGTATAGGTGGTGTATGTGTATAGGTGGTGTACGTGTATAGGTGGTGTACGTGTATAGGTGGTGTATGTGTATAGGTGGTGTATGTGTATAGGTGGTGTATGTGTACAGGTGGTGTATGTGTATAGGTGGTGTATGTGTATAGGTGGTGTA
>NC_062527.1:21348734-21361234 GCF_022655615.1 Tachysurus fulvidraco | reverse complement strand
ACATGTAAAGTTCTGATTAAGGTGTAAAGTTTGGGAATAATGTGTAAAGTTTGGGAATGGTGTGTAAAGTTCTTATTAAGGCATAAGCTTTGGGAATGGTGTGTAAAGTTCTTATTGGTAGATCAAGTTCTCAATAACATGTAAAGTTCTGATTAAGGTGTAAAGTTTTGGGATTGGTGTGTAAAGTTCTGATTAAGGTGTAAAGTTTTGGGAATGGTGTGTAAAGTTCTGATTAAGGTGTAAAGTTTTGGATTGGTGTGTAAAGTTCTGATTAAGGTGTAAAGTTTGGGAATGGTGTGTAAAGTTCTGATTCAGGTGTAAAGTTTGGGAATGGTGTGTAAAGTTCTGATTCAGGTGTAAAGTTTGGGAATGGTGTGTAAAGTTCTGATTCAGGTGTAAAGTTTGGGATTGGTGTGTAAAGTTCTGATTCAGGTGTAAAGTTTTGGGATTGGTGTGTAAAGTTCTGATTCAGGTGTAAAGTTTTGGGATTGGTGTGTAAAGTTCTGATTCAGGTGTAAGCTTTGGGAATGGTGTGTAAAGTTCTGATTCAGGTGTAAGCTTTGGGAATGGTGTGTAAAGTTCTGATTCAGGTGTAAAGTTTGGGAATGGTGTGTAAAGTTCTGATTCAGGTGTAAAGTTTGGGATTGGTGTGTAAAGTTCTGATTCAGGTGTAAAGTTTGGGAATGGTGTGTAAAGTTCTGATTCAGGTGTAAAGTTTTGGGAATAATCTGTATTCTAAATGAAGTATAAACTTTAGGAGTGATGATCGAGGACTTTCCCACACAGCAGTCTACAACATTTACACAGAGCGGTGCAAAAAAAAATAAATCATCCAGTGAGAATCAGTGAGAAAATAAAGTTCTCTCTTGTTGAGAGAAATCAGAAGATATTGTAGAAATTGTTTTTTTTTTACTTTAATAAAAAAAGAAATAAATGAGGCTTTGGTGTACACATCACTACAGAGGAATCACTCGCCCAAACAAACCTGAAGCTTCGGCGGTTTCCAGTCTTCTGAACTGAGACAGATGCTGACTGAGACAGATACTGTCTGAGACAGATACTGACTGAGACAGATGCTGACTGAGACAGATACTGACTGAGACAGATACTGTCTGAGACAGATACTGACTGAGACAGATGCTGACTGAGACAGATACTGACTGAGACAACTGACTGAGACAGATACTGACTGAGACAGATACTGTCTGAGACAGATACTGACTGAGACAGATGCTGACTGAGACAGATACTGACTGAGACAACTGACTGAGACAGATGCTGACTGAGACAGATACTGACTGAGACAGATGCTGACTGAGACAGATACTGACTGAGACAGATACTGACTGAGACAGATGCTGACTGAGACAGATACTGACTGAGACAGATACTGACTGAGACAGATGCTGACTGAGACAGATACTGACTGAGACAGATACTGACTGAGACAGATGCTGACGGAGACAGATACTGACTGAGACAGATACTGACTGAGACAACTGACTGAGACAGATGCTGACTGAGACAGATACTGACTGAGACAGATTCTGACTGAGACAGATACTGAACTGAGACAGATACTGACTGAGACAGATACTGACTGAGACAGATACCGACTGAGACAGATACCGACTGAGACAGATACTGACTGAGACAGATACTGACTGAGACAGATACTGACTGAGAAAGATGCTGACTGAGACAGATACCGACTGAGACAGATACCGACTGAGACAGATGCCGACTGAGACAGATGCTGACTGAGACAGATACTGACTGAGACAGATACTGACTGAGACAGATACTGACTGAGACAGATACTGACTGAGAAAGATGCTGACTGAGACAGATACTGACTGAGACAGATACTGACTGAGACAGATACTGACTGAGACAGATGCTGACTGAGACAGATACTGACTGAGACAGATACTGACTGAGACAGATGCTGACTGAGACAGATACTGACTGAGACAGATACTGAACTGAGACAGATACTGACTGAGACAGATACTGACTGAGACAGATACTGACTGAGACAGATACTGACTAAGACAGATACTGACTGAGACAGATACTGACTGAGACAGATGCTGACTGAGACAGATGCTGACTGAGACAGATACTGACTGAGACAGATGCTGACTGAGACAGATACTGACTGAGACAGATACTGACTGAGACAGATACTGACTGAGTCGTAGCTCGGTTTCACACAAAACAGACCTAATCTCTGTCACTCTCAAAACTGAGAAGCAGTAAATGTCATAAAGACAACATGGAAAATTACCCTTCACACCCCACACACTCCCTTATCCACCTCCACCTCCACCCCCACACTCCCTCCTCCACCCACACACCCCACCCAATAGCTTCATACTGTAGCATAAAAGTCTGACCTTTTCCCACAAGATTAGTCTCATAATTAGTTTATCTAATTATTGTAGCTCATTTCAAAGCACAGTGTGGAGTGTGTGTTTGTGTCTGTGTGTGTCTGTGTGTGTCTGTGTGTGTATCTGTGTGTGTCTGTGTGTGTGTCTGTGTGTCTGTGCGTGTGTGTGTGTGTCTGTGCGTGTGTGTGTGTCTGCATGTGTGTGTGCATGTGTGTGTCTGTGTGTCTGTGCATGTGTGTGTGTGTGTCTGTGTCTGTGTGTGTCTGTGTGTGTGTGTCTGTGCGTGTGTGTGTCTGTGTGTCTGTGTGTGTGTGTGTGTCTGTGCATGTGTGTGTCTGTGTGTCTGTGCGTGTGTGTGTCTGTGTGTCTGTGCGTGTGTGTGTCTGTGCGTGTGTGTCTGTGTGTGTCTGTGCGTGTGTCTGTGCGTGTGTCTGTGTGTCTGTGCGTGTGTGTGTCTGCATGTGTGTGTGCATGTGTGTGTCTGTGCGTGTGTGTGTCTGTGTGTGTCTGTTTGTCTGTGCGTGTGTGTGTCTGTGTGTGTCTGTGTGTCTGTGTGTCTGTGCGTGTGTGGCTGTGCATGTGTGTGTGTCTGTGTGTCTGTGCGTGTGTGTGTCTGTGTGTGTGTCTGTGTGTCTGTGCGTGTGTGTGTCTGTGTGTCTGTGCGTGTGTGTCTGTGTGTCTGTGCGTGTGTGTGTCTGTGTGACTGTGCGTGTGTGTCTGTGTGTCTGTGCGTGTGTGTGTCTGTGTGACTGTGCGTGTGTGTGTCTGTGCGTGTGTGTGTGTCTGTGCGTGTCTGTGCATGTGTGTGTCTGTGCATGTGTGTGTCTGTGCGTGTGTGTTTGTGTGTCTGTGCGTGTGTGTGTCTGTGTGTGTGTCTGTGTGTGTCTGTGCATGTGTGTGTGTCTGTGTGTGTCTGTGCGTGTGTGTGTCTGTGTGTGTGTCTGTGCATGTGTGTCTGTCTGTGTGTGTCTGTGTGTTTGTGCGTGTGTGTCTGTGAGTCTGTGCGTGTGTGTGTCTGTGTCTCTGTGCATGTGTGTGTGTCTGTGTGTTTGTGCGTGTGTGTCTGTGTGTCTGTGCATGTGTGTGTCTGTGTGTCTGTGCATGTGTGTGTGTCTGTGTGTGTCTGTGTGCTTGTGCGTGTGTGTCTGTGTGTCTGTGCCTGTGTGTGTGTGTCTGTGTGTCTGTGCCTGTGTGTGCGTCTGTGTGTCTGTGCGTGTGTGTGTGTCCACCTTCATCTTACACACAGACTGAGAGCTTTTAGTTAACAACATTAACCAACAGCATGCACCCAGAGTCAAATACATTTGTGTTGATGCCGGACCTAATGGATGAACTTACATTCAGTAAGAATGGGAGGATTTTATAAAAAGAGTCAGAGAAGAGAATTAACATATAAAAAACAACAAAAAGAGAAGAGATGAATATAAATAAACAAAAAAATACCTAAATGCATGACATATATAAAGTAATATAAATGGAAATGAGCAAGGTTTTAGAAAAATAAAAATGGGGTAAGAATAAATAGATAAATAAACACAAATAAAAATATGAAATAAAATAAATAAATAAAACAAGGTGCAATATTGCAATAGTGGAGCAATATTGAAAAAAAAGATTGAAATATTAAAGAATAAGGTGAAAAAACAATGAGACATAAAAGAAACAATACAAAATAACAGAAAAAAAGAAAAATGCTAAAGGACAGAAAAAGAAATAAAAGTGAAAATAAGGAATTTAAAAAAATAGAAAGTGTTTATAAATAATGAACTAAAATAGAACAAGTTATGGTTTTATATTTAACCTTATACAAGTTTATGAAACAGGTAGAACAGCTTTTCACTGCCCAGACACAAATTCTAAGTAAGCTCATGATGATGAAGGTAAAAGAGAAGCATGAAGTCAGTAGAAAAGAGCTGCAGTACAATCAGAAAGAATCAGGAGGAAAAGTTACAGAGAGAGAACAATTAGTGACAAACTGTACTGTAATTATCTCACTCTACACCTTACTCCACATCACTACAGATTACTTCACATCACTACAGATCACTAAACCTCTCTACACCTCACTACAGATCACTAAACCTCACTAAAGATTACTACACCTCACTAAAGATCACTACACCTCACTAAAGATCACAACACTTCACTACAGATCACTACACTTCACTAAAGATTACTACACCTCACTAAAGATCACTACACTTCACTAAAGATCACTACACTTCACTAAAGATCACTACACTTCACTACAGATCACTACACCTCACTAAAGATCACTACACCTCACTAAAGATCACAACACTTCACTAAAGATCACTACACTTCACTACAGATCACTACACCTCACTAAAGATCACTACACCTCACTAAAGATCACTACACTTCACTACAGATCACTACACTTCACTAAAGATTACTACACCTCACTAAAGATCACTACACTTCACTAAAGATCACTACACTTCACTAAAGATCACTACACTTCACTACAGATCACTACACCTCACTAAAGATCACTACACCTCACTAAAGATAACAACACTTCTCTAAAGATCACTACACTTCACTACAGATCACTAAACCTCCCTACATCTCACTAAAGATCACTACATCTCACTAAAGATCACTACATCTCACTAAAGATCACTACACTTCACTAAAGATCACTACACCTCACTAAAGATCACTACACTTCACTAAAGATCACTAAACCTCCCTCCATCTCACTAAAGATCACTACATCTCACTAAAGATCACTACACCTCACTAAAGATCACTACACTTCACTAAAGATCACTACACTTCACTACAGATCACTACACCTCACTAAAGATCACTACACCTCACTAAAGATCACAACACTTCACTAAAGATCACTACACTTCACTACAGATCACTAAACCTCCCTACATCTCACTAAAGATCACTACATCTCACTAAAGATCACTACACTTCACTAAAGATCACTAAACCTCACTAAAGATCACTACACTTCACTAAAGATCACTACACCTCACTAAAGATCACTACACTTCACTAAAGATCACTAAACCTCCCTACATCTCACTAAAGATCACTACATCTCACTAAAGATCACTACACTTCACTAAAGATCACTAAACCTCCCTACATCTCACTAAACCTCCCTACATCTCACTAAAGATCACTACACTTCACTAAAGATCACTAAACCTCCCTACATCTCACTAAAGATCACTACACTTCACTAAAGATCACTACACCTCACTAAAGATCACTACACTTCACTAAAGATCACTAAACCTCCCTACATCTCACTAAACCTCCCTACATCTCACTAAAGATCACTACACTTCACTAAAGATCACTAAACCTTCCTACACCTCACTAAAGATCACTACACTTCACTAAAGATCACTACACTTCACTAAAGATCACTAAACCTCCCTACATCTCACTAAAGATCACTACATCTCACTAAAGATCACTACACTTCACTAAAGATCACTAAACCTCCCTACATATCACTAAACCTCCCTACACCTCACTAAAGTTCACTACACCTCACTAAAGATCACTACACTTCACTAAAGATCACTACACTTCACTAAAGATCACAACACCTCCCTACAGATCACTAAACCTCCCTACATCTCACTAAAGATCACTACACTTCACTAAAGATCACTACACCTCACTAAAGATCACTACACTTCTCTAAAGATCACTACACCTCACTAAAGATCACTACACTTCACTACAGATCACTACACTTCACTAAAGATTACTACACCTCACTAAAGATCACTACACTTCACTAAAGATCACTACACCTCACTAAAGATCACTACACCTCACTAAAGATCACTACACCTCACTAAAGATCACTACACTTCACTAAAGATCACTACACTTAACTACAGATCACAACACCTCCCTACAGATCACTAAACCTCCCTACAGATCACTACACCTCACTAAAGATCACTACACCTCACTAAAGATCACTACACTTCACTAAAGATCACTACACCTCACTAAAGATCACTACACTTCACTAAAGATCACTACACTTAACTACAGATCACAACACCTCCCTACAGATCACTAAACCTCCCTACAGATCACTACAGATCACTACACTGCCCTACACTTCACTACAGATCACTACACCGCTATACAGATCACTACAGAACACTACACTGCCATACACATCATTAAAGATCACTGCACCGCCCTATACTTCACTAAACCGCCCTACACTTCACTACAGATCACTACACCACCCTACACTTCACTAAACTGCCCTACACCTCCATACAGATCACTACACCACTCTACAGATCACTACAGATCACTACACTGCCCTACACTTCACTATAGATCACTACACCACCCTACACTTCCCTACACTTCACTACAGATCACTACACCACCCTACACTTCCCTACACTTCACTATAGATCACTACACCACCCTACACTTCCCTACACTTCACTACAGATCACTACACCACCCTACACTTCCCTACACTTCACTATAGATCACTACACCACCCTACACTTCCCTACACTTCACTATAGATCACTACACCACCCTACACTTCCCTACACTTCACTACAGATCACTACACCACCCTACACTTCCCTACACTTCACTATAGATCACTACACCACCCTACACTTCCCTACACTTCACTATAGATCACTACACCACCCTACACTACCCTACACTTCACTATAGATCACTACACCACTCTACACTTCCCTACACTTCACTATAGATCACTACACCACCCTACACTTCCCTACACTTCACTACAGATCACTACACCACCCTACACTTCCCTACAGATTACTAAACCTCCCTACAGATCACTACAGATCACTACACCACCCTACACTTCACTATAGATCACTACACCACCCTACACCTCCCTACACTTCACTACACCACCCTACACTTCACTACACTGCCCTACACCACCCTACACTTCACTACACCTCACTACATATCACTACACCACCCTACACTTCACTATAGATCACTATACCACCCTACACTTCACTACACTGCCCTACACCTCATTACATATCACTACACCACCCTACACTTCACTACACCACCCTACACCTCCCTACACTTCACTACAGATCACACCAAAACTCTGATGAATGTCACAATGTAATCTTGGGGAATGAAGAATAAGTTTAAAAATAAACACAATGCAGCAAAAGCAAAAGTCAACATGAAGTGTGACCTCATGATGCCTCGCACTGTTTACCCTAAACCAGCTAATTGTAGACATAATGTCTGTGAGAGTCCCACTCAGCCAATCAGGTCCTCACTGCTCAAACTGTCCGAGTCAAACACATTGTCACAACTCACCACCATTTTTCTCTTAACAAAAGAACAATATAAATAAAAGCAGACACAAAAATGGAATAGTGAAAGAGAGAGAGAAGGAAAGAAAATGTTAGAGAGGGAAAACAAAGAGCGTAAGTGATAAAGAAAAAGAATGATCAATATAGAGAGAGACAGGGAGAGCCAGTGAGAGTGAGACAGAGGGAAAGAGTGAGCAAAAGTGTGAAGTGAGAGTGAGAGTGACAGAGAGGAAGAGTGACAGAGAGAGTGCTTGACAGAGAGGAAGAGTGTGTGTGTGTGAGAGAGAGAGAGAGAGAGAGAGAGAGAGAGAGAAAGAGAGAGAGAGAGCATGACAGAGAGGAAGAGTGACAGAGAGGAAGAGAGAGAGGAAGAGTGACAGAGAGAGCATGACAGAGAGGAAGAGTGACAGAGAGAGCATGACAGAGAGGAAGAGTGACAGAGAGAGAGAGCATGACAGAGAGGAAGAGTGACAGAGAGGAAGAGAGAGTTAGAGAGAGAGAGAGAGAGAGAGAGAGAGAGAGAGAGAGAGAGAGAGAGAGAGAGAGAGTATAAAGCTGCCCATCTTGTGGTGCACTTCATGCTCCAGTCGTGACACAGATGATATCTGTGCCTTCTCTGAGAAAGTGTATAGAGCACTCAGAGGTGTGATACTGCTCTTCAGCTCATACACACACACACACACACACACACCCTAATACACACACACCCTAATACACACACACCCTAACACACACTCCCCGTCTGCTCAGACCCAGACCTACTGTGGCGCACTCACCTCATTACCAACTCAATGAATATCATTATGCTGAATCACACACACACACACACACACACACACACACACACACACACACACACACACACACACACACACACACACACAGGGATTTTCTTTCCCAAATCTGTTACGTTCCATTCGTGTTACTGATTCATATTTTATTTGTCACACACACAATCACACACAATCACACACAAATGTTCAGTGAAACACTTTACTTCTGTCCTTCTTACATCACGACTATAAACCTGTTATAATCACCTTGTGTCTAACAGCTTAAGCTTACGATTCTAAAGCAGTTTGTTCCTCAGATCATCTATTGGGTCTAAAGCAGGAAGGTAGAAATGATCAAATAAACAACACTGATTTTTTTTTTTCAAACTAAACTGTTTTCAGTGGTAAAAAGTAGACGCTGTTATTCCTTAATGTCCCACGTTCAGACTGAATATCCAGAATTAAACACAACACAGATGAGGACACGTGTAAACAACAATGCACAGCTTAGTATGGTGCAACAAAACCCCCTAATACACAACACACAACTCGTACTAATGAGCGTTAATGATGTTAATGACACAGAGCAGTGAGCAGGTGAAGAACATCACCTTCGTACCTCACGCTCTTATCTGATACCTCCAGCTACTCCGGCATTACGGGAAGGAAATTAAAGTAAAGGAGAAAAGAATTGGAGAAAAACCTGCATTTTTATATTAAAGCTTTTTTTTCCCCACCAATGACATTTTTCAGTCCCTCGGAACGGCACAGAAAAAAAAAACCCAGCAGTCACACTAATCCCCGAGTTACCATAAAAGCACACATCACTTTTATTTTCAGTCCCTATCATTACTCATGCCATCATATCAACATGTCAGAATCTTCCCAGGATGCATTGCTCCGGGTCTTAACTTATCGCTCAGCAGCGATTTTTCCGCCTCGCCCTGAAGCCTCGATGGCCGCGAGTAAAAATAGCTCGAGAGAACTGAACTCTGTGACCTGGAAGGAGATTTTTCTGGAACTTCTTGGTTCGTCGAGCTTGATGAGAGCCGACAGCGCAGAAAACGAGCGCGTGGAGGAGAACCGAGGTTACGATCGGCCTCGCTAGGCATGACGTCTTAATGAATTTTAAACATTAAAAACGAAGAGCTTAAGGTTCGATGTTGTGGCCAGAAATGAATTTCCTATTTTACCTTGAAAGGGGTCATTTATAGAGGATTAGGATTAAGGTTTATGGTTTACAGGCTAATTAAAGCAGCGGTATGTAACTTTAAGGCTTATGGGATTTGGTGATGGAAATTTGTGGTATACATATACCATATACGTATTCATATATACACACACACACACACACACACACACACACACACATATATTTATTTATTTATTTTATTTTTTTAATGTGAATAAAGCTGTAATTTTAATCCATAATGATGTGCAAAGTCATTAAACACACCTCAAAAAGCAAGGTCTTTTTTTAAAGGTTTTTTGTGCAGGTCTTAATGTTTAAAGCTGTTCCATCTCTTCCACTGGTGGTCACATTTAAAGGTGCTGCGTAAGGTTTGTATTACATTTATAAGACTAGAACGGTACATTTCCTGAAGAAAATGTGAATGTGCTTGCACGTGGCAAGTTCCCCTCATCGTGGTCAGTGTTTTTGATATGTAACATGTCCATGTTGTGCAAAATTTTTGATTTCGCTTATTTTGGGGGCGGGGCTACACGTGACGTCAGTTCCCCTCATCGTTATGAGTGTTTTGATATATGATATGTTGTGCTAAATTTTTGATTTCGCTCATTTTGACGTGACGTCACGTGGTGTCGAGTGCCGTCACCAGGGAGCCAATACTTTTGGAATCATTGGATTGATAGTGAAGAGTTGATAGTTACATGTATTGAGAGTCTCCTTTACATCTACATTGACTAGGAGAACACAGAGAGAGAAGCCGTGCCTGAGCTCTGCGCACGCTGCGAGTGTGAGAGCTTAAAGGAATTTTAGGAATTTCCCATTCATTTCTATGGGACTTTTTTGGCCGCTTTTTCATCCGCTGTGCAAACATCGTTCGTTGGATCGCTTATAAAAGTCATAGCACACCTCTCCTTAATGAGCTGGTCGATTTGACAGCTCACTCTTGGGTCTAGGCCAAAAGCTGCGGGACAAGTTACGCGCCGAAAAAGTGTCCGGAAGAAGAAGAAGAAAAAGAAGAAGAAGAAGAAGAAGAAGAAGAAGAAAGAAGAAGTATGCAAGAGAATAAGAGAATAATGTGGAGAATAAGAATAACCTGAAGAAAATGTGAATGGAGCTTGCACGTGCCAAGTTCCCCTCATCGTGCTGAGTGTTTTGATATGTCACATGTCCATGTTGTGCTAATTTTTAATTTCGCTTATTTTGGGGGCGGGGCTACATGTGCAAAGCAACATTCTTGTTATTGTGCTGAACAAAACTTTGGTGCGTAACTTGGCCCACAGCTTTTGTCCTAGACCCTTGAATGAGGTGTCAAATCGACCGACTCTTCAAGGAGAGGTGTGCTATGACTTTTATAAGCGATCGTAATTACGGAATTCCCGGTACGGAAGCTCAAACTGGCTTTTTTCCCCATAGACTTCCATAATAATTTTTTTATAGGTTTATAACTCAGCAAGTTTTTGTGCGATTTACACCAAACTCGACCAGTTCCTTTAGGACCTTACTCCGGACAAAGTTTTATTTCAGTAGCAACTTTTGTCCAAGAGAATTGGCAGCCCACCGGGTATTTCCGTGACGTCACATGTAGCCCCGCCCCCAAAATAAGCGAAATCAAAAAGTTAGCACAACATGGACATGTGACATATCAAAACACTCAGCCCGATGAGAGGAACTTGTCACATGGAAGCACCATTCACATTTTCTTCAGGAAATGTACATTCTAGTTTATTCTTGATATTCTTGTAAGGTATTTAATTTTCTGATTTTGAGTTACGTTCATTATGGTAACGGAGGACACTGACCCGCATGAAAGGATAATAGTGCAAGAACAAGACTCAGACGCACATGGTCACGATTTCAAAGGTTCACGGTTCAAGGATTTAGCTCCTGATTTAAATGGATATCATGGAGGTATAATAAGACTTCTTATCTGTTATTATTATTATTATTATTATTATTATTATTATTATTTAAATTAAATACTAATCTAAAATATATTTAAAAATATGTTAAATTAAATATTTTAGTTTCAGTTTGTTTTCTTTGTTGTCATTTTGTGTGATGTTTAAATAATAGGTTTAGTTATCTATATTTTTCACGTATGCGATGCGTTTATTTATTTGGTGTTACGTCTTACGGCATCCATCAGTTGCAGAGTCTCTACTTTCTCTTTTTAAGCTGTTAGGAATAAAAACGATCAGCTGGATTTTCCTTTTCAGCGTGAGGAGCATCCTGAGTTAGCATTCCGATTAAAACGACTGAAAAATGGTCGTGAAAGTGTGTGAGATGAACAAAACAGCAGCATTCATTTATTTCAGTTAATTTGTCTATCGCTTTTAACGGTGGGCAAGTTTTGAATGATTTACTATTTGTCTCTAACATTTATCTGTAATGATCCAGCCTGCGGTGACGCTGGTAAGAAAACCTCCCTGAGATGATATGAAGAAGAAACCTTGAAACTCAGAAGTGAACCTCATCTTCATCCAGCAATGTGAATGTTAATGATGTTCTTATTATTACACCAATATTCACTTCAAATGCCATTTCATTCACTTCCCCCAACAAAGTGCAGGTTGAGTCTGTCGAATGGCCACAAAGCGCTGATTGGATCTTTAACGGCGGATCCGAGTGCAGCAATTTCACCAAATCCTGACGCATCGGTGAGCTACAATTACTGCAGGTGAAAAGCATACAGAGGAACACGTGAAGGCTGTGTAACTAAAAGAAAGGGAAAAAAGGTGAATAAATGAATGAGAGAGAGAGAGAGAGAGAGAGAGAGAGAGAG
>NC_062527.1:21323734-21341234 GCF_022655615.1 Tachysurus fulvidraco | reverse complement strand
TTCATTATAAATTACCTTCAGCATGTTTTTCAAACTTTTAAGTCATTCGGTGCGAATGAATCGTTTTACACTAAAACAAATCATAAGAAAGCTAAATTATTCGTTTCATAAATAAAGGCAAATTAAATGCGCATATTTAATTAGACGAAGCCTCAATTGTGTAAATAAATGCAAACAGAGAGAGAATATGAGTCTCTGATATTTTTAGTTCACCTTTAGAGTCTCATCTTACCTCACCTGATAAAAAAAAACTAAAGCCAGGAGCTCATTTGCATAATTCCTCATTAATATTTATTTAAACATTCAAATACTGTATAACTTGCATTACTGTGTATTTGTAGTAATGTCGTAGGGTGACGGTTGAGAGGGGGAACAACATGATATGAAGATGACAAGGATTTTAGCTTACACACACACACACACACACACACACACACACACACACACACACACACACACACAAACACATTTCTAAAACCTAGAAATAGATATCTAAGATTTATCTGGAGTTAAAACAGTGAATGTCAACCGAGTCATGATGATAATGATGATGATGATGAGAATGATGATTGTGTGTGTGTGTGTGTGTGTGTGTGTGTGTGTGTGTGTGTGTGTGTTTGTTTCATCTCGTCACTTTTCTCCGTCAATCACACAGTGACTAAGTGGAAAACAGCACCATTTCACGACTAGAGACCTAACACCAATTACACTCACAGGCAAAGCTTACTTCACTGCTTTTAGACACATTTACGATACATTAATCTCCTCAGACGCTCTATCAATCCGAGGCTATATACAGACCACACACTAGATACTGTACACACTCTGAAATAAATCAAGCTACTAAGTGTCACTTATTTCTCTTCACTCATATTCAACCATCACGGTCCTGGTTATGAATGTTACCTAGAAGCGTTTAAAAAAAATGCAAGGTACATAAGGATAATTAAAGTGTATGTAAATAATTAATGAACAATGATAATTAAAGGTGAACACTAATGCTACAGAGAGTAGAGCGGACTGTGAATGATGCCAAATATGCGGCAAGATTAAGTAGAAGATAGATAGATAGATAGATAGATAGATAGATAGATAGATAGATAGATAGATAGATAGATAGATAGATAGATAGATAGATAGATAGATAGATAGATAAATAAATAAATCCGCCTTTATTTCTGAGAGTGTGTCTTCAGTCACTTTCTATTTTCTAATTGCGCAGAGTGAATTATTCTCTGTAGGTTTGTCCACAAACCGTGCACCTGCTTACACACACACACACACACACACACACACACACACACACACACACACACACACACACACACACACACAAGCAAGCGCGCACACACACACACACATTAAAATACCAGTTTCTATTTATAAAATATCTGTTTTATATTTTAATAATATACAAAATATTTATCGATTGTACGTTTTTGTAATTGCAGCCTCCAAGATGCAGCAGTGAGCTTTAATACTTAAATAAATAATTTAAATGCGCTTTAAACTCAAAATTGAACGCACAACATTTAACATTTGAGTCTGTATCGTAAAGCAGAAAATTAATGGTATCTAACATAGTGTATCTGTGCCAAAAAAATAGGTTTCTCTGTTTGAGAAGTTGTAGGAAAAGTCGCTACTGCTTCTAGGGTGTTGCGCGCTCTCGGGCGTGCTCGTGCTCGTGCAAGCGGTTGTCGCTGTCCGTTCAGCACTAGAGAGTGCGGCCACGAAGTCTACGGTTTAAAACTCACATTTGCGTCTTATTTCAGATTATTTATTATCGTTTTAATGCCGCAAAAAAAATCACACAAAAAAAGTCAGCATAAAAGGAGCAAACACTTGCGAACAACAAATATACACTTTCTGACTTATTAACGAGGAGAAACAAGCGGAGAAATGGAGAGAAACGTGGTGCTGATCACAGCCACCTGCCGCGCGCACTAAAGTCTTTTTATCCGTTTTGTTTATTCCTTTGTGTTAACGAGTTATAAATAAACCCATTTAGGAATTTAGGAAGTGTGAAGTCATCTTTCACATCATGTGCTCCACGTTCTTCTCTAAACCCTTCAAGGCTTTTTTTTCTCCTCAGTTACTATCTATACCTGTGTGACTATGTGAATGTCGCTCCTTTAATCCATCCACCTTGGAAGTGAATATGTTTCTGCTGCTGCCTTTTATATTTTATGTTTTATTTGATGTTTTTTAACACATAAAACAAAAAGCACTTCCACACTTTCTGCACTTTGTACACAGCAACCAGTTGCGAAATAAACCGACCCTCAGGTGAGATGGATTTTACTCCTACATGCTGATAATTCTGGCTGTGATCTGTGATGAAGTGATTCCCGACGCTCACTAGAGCAGGATTAAGCAGTGCGTAGTGTGCAATGCGCATCCATCCTGCAGCACACATACATTTATAGGCTACATGTTGCATAGGCAACATAGTTTTAATAGGTTTCTTCGTCGTTTTGGTCAAACAGCAAAAAAAAAAACAATTAAAAAAAGAAAAGGCCTTGACGTGGCCTGACCTCCAGCTGCTGTGCTAATGTATATTCAGTGCTGTAAGAGTTTTCAGTGCGTGTTTATAACAAGATGAGTTCGATCACATGAAAGGTGTTCATTCAGAACTACAGGTGTTATTAATGTGAGTTACTGCATCTGTAACAGCGCGCAGGTTTGTAGCTGAAGTAAACTCCGAGGAAAAGAAGAAGCGCATGAAGCTCGCTCTGACTCACCGATGGTGGTGATGACTGTAATGGCGAAGTAAAAAGATCCAGCGAATTTCCACTGCACGCCGGCCCTGTGTGGCTCGGCCTCCATGATGATGGTCTCGAGTTTCCGGTAGTCGTCCTCGCTGATGTTGTACTTGCCCTGCAGCCGCTTCTCCTCGGCCTGTAGCTGCTCCTTCTCGCGCATCTCGAAGTCCGACTCGAGCGCGTCGAACACGGCGGCGCCGACCAGCAGGTAGGTGAACGTGCAGACGATCAGGGACAGGGTCCGCACGTTCTGCCGCTTCATGGCGCCCCGGAACCAGCCCGCGTGGGGCTCATGTCCCCGCGGATCCGCCGGGAGTGCGCGGCGGCAGCGGCACGAGCAGTGGCGACAGTGGCAGTCAGGAAAGCTTGGACACGGGCGCTTGCAGTCGAGCGTCCCCGGGTCACGGTCGTGGCTCAGGGAGAGGCACAGCAGGCTGCTGGAGCGCCGCGAACGCGAGACGTGCAAGCGCGGCACTCTGCGCAAGACGTGGCCGATGCAAGTCGCGCCGGCGCGCAGTGCCATCAACCAGCCGCGCGGATCCGACCACCGCTCATGTCACCGATGATCACGCACGTCCTTGCGCTCTTGGTTTTCCCTCGTTTTTTGACACCAAACACAGCAAACGCGCGCGACGAAAACAGAACGGAGAGCATCTTCAGACATGTTTCCTCAAAGTTTTCGACCTGTTCATCGAGCCCGATAAACGGCGTCACACGAGCGCGCAGAGACAAAAATCCAGGAAAGAACACAAGAAATCGGTGAAGCGTGTTTATTCCCTCTGCTACCTGAAAATAAAAACTAATTTGTGCAAGATCTCCGGGTGAAGGGCTCCGTTTAGCGATCAGCCCGTCCGTCAGCGTCCCTCTCCTCCTCCTCCTCTTCCTCCTCCTCCTGTTCCTGCTTCGTTTCGCCGCAGAGAAAGGCGGATACACGGTCCCCGGTGCGCGCCCCTGAAAAGCGACCACATCACCAAACCGACATCATGCGTCGTCTCTCCTCCGCGCCCGGTCTGTGTTCACCGGGTAGGGAGGGGGGCGGGGGTGGAGAGGGGGGAATTACGGATTACACGTGAAACGTTCAACTGGTGCAGGGTCTACCTTAAAGTGAACGATGGTGCAACAACAGGTTGCTACTGATCAAAAGTCTCTCTCTCTGTCTCTCTCTCTCTCTCACTCTAATGTCACGAACTAACCCATCAATCACAATATTATCCTTTGAATAAATCACGTGACTACATACCAAGTCACTTCACCTTTACTGTACGTCTTTATATATCTTAAACACGAACCTCTCGCGAGGTTGCCAGACTGCGCACTTTATTCGACTTTTACACGGTGATTGCTTTGGACAGAAAAACCCAGAGATCAGCGTTCCTTTTAGAATAAAGTCCATCAGCCAAGATTTTTTTTTAGTCAGATGCTGCATTTGAGGCAAAACTAAAACTAAAACTAAAAGTGATAGAAGTGTGAAATGTAACAGCCTCATTTTTAGCATCACAGTGTCTCGGTGTGTCTCAGGCTTGGTGATGTGTTTACAGAAGTGCCAGAAGGAAATTTACACCTGATTTCATATGCAGAGTTTTCTGTGTGATCATTTGAAGTACATAGAAACTGTTTTTTTTTTTGTTGTTGTTGTTTTTTTTGTTTTGTTTTTGGACACCAGATCAATAACAATAATATATTTAATATCTAAAATGATTAAAGTTTATTTTTAGTGCAGATGAATTCTTTTGGGGGGGGGATGTCTTTGAATGTCTTTGTCATGTCTCACTCTACAGTGTTGGTTTAATTAAAGCTCATATGAAAGTGGACACTAAAGTGGACACTAAAGTGGACACTAAAGTGGACACTAAAGTAGACACTAAAGTAGACACTAAAGTGGACACTAAAGTGGACACTAAAGATGACATATTCATAGAAATATTCTGTAAAAAAAAAAAAAAAAAAAAACAGTTTAGTAAATGTTGATAAACCACCAGCTAAAACGTAAGGTGTTTCTCTCCAACCACTAAAATTCAGAGTAAGCTTATCTACAACGTCTCATGCTGAAAGCCAACAGAGTCCCGACTCATTCTGGATTAGACTCGGAGACAGGAAATCATCTGAATAAAAATAAAAGTCCATCTCCGTTTCATGAGCGTCATAGAAAAAGGGGTTAATCCAGTTTCCCGTTTTGGATTAATGCTTGTTCTTCGTCTTTCTTCTGTACGTCCATTGCTGGCTTGAGGACATATGCAGTTTGAACACGGACTTCAGATCTGTAACACATGCAGTGACACATGCAGCATGACAGCATGACAATCAACCAGTCTCCTGGGTTCATCTGACTTTCTAGAGACATCGATTCTCTGACCTTCATCTTTTATAGACTCCATCTGCACATCTCCACAGGGTGAACGGACACGGACACGGACACCACCCTTCTTCTGGGTTTACCGAGGTCCGCGTCCACTTTTACACCGTCGCTGAGCTGCTAATGATAAAGGAGTTCTGTTAAATCCTGGATTGTGTTTGATCAGAAAAGATTGATTACTTTTGACAGTAGCGCAGCTGCAAATCACAGGTTTATATAAATCTATAGCAACAGCTCATTCACAGGTACTGTACCTCTGCAATATGTATGGAAGGAGTCTCCGGTGTCGGAGCTTTGGAACGGTCAGAGGAGAAGCTGGAACTTTAATCGGTCTGACATCTTCAGGACAGAGGAGTTCATACGTAAGTCTTTGTGGTTTCTCTGTAACAAGATAAGCTGCGATTTTACGTCTTATTAACTACAAGAGAGTGAAATGAGAGAAGATTGTGATAGAACGAATGTTTATGGCTGCTATAATGTCAGTGAGACCTGGAACTTTGACAGGAACTTAATATGAATATGAATTGTAATCAAAATGTTTATCATATAATAAAATAATTGAAGAATTACTTCAGGATGGTGACAGCAGGTATAAATTAATACATTAACATTAGATCATCAGGTTACAGACTTGTGATGCCAACAACCTAAAACTCTGATAACAGCCATTAAACAAATAGGTAAAAGAAGCTTACAGGAAGTAAATTACAGGAAGAGGTTCAGTCTTCACCCATCATTTGAAGACAGGCAGTGACTCAGCTGTTCGCACATCTAGGGGAAGTTTATTCCACCACCTCAGTGCAGAACAGAGTCTTGATGTAGACCTCCTCAATACCCTGAGAGATGAGGACCAGTGGAGCAGTGCTGGTAGTGCTATTGTTCTCTTAGACCCGTCACACGCGTGTGTGTGTGTGTGTGTGTGTGTGTGTGTGTGTGTGTGTGTGTGTGTGTGTGTGTGTGTGTGTGTGTGTGTGTGTGTGTGTGTGTGTGTAACGACTCTCTATTAAAACTGTTCCTAGAAGATGGATCTGACTGAAGGCAGGTCGTGATGATGTCACGTGATATGTCTCGGAACAAATCTGAGAAAATCCGAGGTCATTTCCGAGGTCTGGTCTCAAACTTTTGGAGCAACTGAATGTTCTTCTCTTTAGGAACTTATCCTCTACTTCCCAAAGATCTCATATCTCAGCTTTCTTTATCCCTTTGATGTTCCACCACTCGGCTGCTGTTTCAGGTTTAACTTTTGCGGCGCTTAGGAAACGTGCTAGAAATACCCAAGCACGGCCGTTCAGACGGAGAGACATTAAAAACAGAAAGTGTGGGATGTTAATGTTTGCTATATACAGTGTATAAATATTAGCTGATTATTAATAGGTGTGAAGTTTTCAATCAGGATTTAATTACTAGTAGAGAAAATGCCACCATGTTGTCAGGCTGATCAGGCAGCCAAATGTCTTATTCATCTTAGTATCACTTATAAAGGTAGCATCAATGTTTCTGCTCTCAGAGGCTGGTTATAATCCTGAATACCATTTTAAGCCCTACACTATATATACACTATATGGTCAAAAGTATGTGCACCCAGCACACCTACAGTATGTGTGCTTTTTCCCCAGTTGTATTGAACATTTTTGTGTGCAGGGTGGCTTAGTGGTTAGCACGTTCGCCTCATACCTCAAGGGTTGGGGGTTCGATTACCGCCTCCACCTTGTGTGTGTGGAGTTTGCATGTTCTCCCCGTGCCTCGGGGGTTTCCTCCAGGTACTCCGGGTTTCCTCCCCCTGTCCAAAGACATGCATGGTAGGTTGATTGGCATCTCTGGAAAAATTGTCCGTAGTGTGTGAGTGTGTGAGTGAATGAGAGTGTGTGTGTCATGTGATGTGTTGGCACTCCGTCCAGGGTGTATCCTGCCTCGATGCCCGATGATGCCTGAGATAGGCACAGGCTCCCTGTGACCCGAGAAGTTCGGATAAGCGGTAGAAAATGAATGAATGAACAAATTTTTGTGTGCTGTAGCTTTACCGTTTCCCTACAGACACCGTTCCAGCATGACGACGCCTCTGTGCACAAAGAAGCTCCATGATGACGTGGTGTGGAGGTGAAGGTCAGAGTCGAAGAACTGGAGTGTCCTCCTCAGAGCCCTGACTCTGACTCGACCCCACTGAAAACTAAATTCCTGCAGTCATTCTCCAACACCTAAAAGTCATCCAGAAGACAAGAATGGAGCTTATTCACAATGGGAAAACATTTGGACTGAGATGTTCATTAAATACATACTGTATGGGTGTGATGGTGCACAAACTTTTGCTCATATACTGTAGGATACATCATAGAATGTAAAGTTCCAGTCTTAGAGAGCATGATTGGTGAGAGTGATGTTATTAGGTGATGGAAGAGGAACATTTCAGTCATGGAGCTCATCGTGGTGCCACATGCTCTTTATGTCAGAATCTACCGTTCCATCAGTTGGTCTTGTTCTTGTATTCTCCTGTTTCTCCTTAGTGCAGAAGACCCCAAGCCGGGACCACCTGATCTTTTATTATTCTACATTTATTCCATTTATAATTTTAAAATTTTTGTAATGCATTTAAATATTTTATATCAGTTACTGATGTGAAAAAAAAAGAGTCATCGGCATCAGACACTACAGAGAGTAGAGATGTTCGGAGATGTTTGGAGACTATCTGAGACATTCTTTGATGTTTGGAGATTTTCTAAGATGTACAGAGACATTCTGAGATGTTCTGGGACATTCTGTGATGTTTGGAGATGTTCTGAGATGTTTTGAGATGTTCTTAGATGTTCATAGATGTTCAGGAATGTTTGGAGACATTCTGAGATGTTTTGAGATGTTCTCAGAGGTTCTGAAATGTTTTGGTTGGAGACATTCTGAGATGTTTTGAGATGTTCTGTGTAGTTCTGAGATGCTCTGAGATGTTTGGAGACGTTCTAAGATGTTTGAATACGTTCTGAGACATTCCGAGACGTTTCGAGAAGTTCTGAGCAGGTTTTCTTTCCGATTACACGTACAAAACTCGTTATTTATGGCAGTTACTGTGATCAATAATTGTAATTAAAGTTGCATTACAGAAATTACCCATGATGCAATGCATATTCCAGTTAAATGGCGTAGGATTATATGGCCATGTGTACAGTTATTAACCCTGTAATCTACAGTAAATGTTAAGTAGATAACTAAAGCCCAGAGCAATACTCTTTGCACTGAAAATCATGAGGTTGCGTTTCTCGATAAAGCTTTATGAAGTTTGAAAGGTCACGTCTTATTTACGCCGACTCGAGCAGCTTCAAACAGTATGCGGATTAACTCCAGCCTCACACAGGTATAAAGACCATCATTTACAGTTCCCACAAAGAAGTATGTGCATCTGCAGCTGCTTCAAATCTCCACCACGAGACATGAAGGTTCCTCGTCGTTATTTCCCTTTACGGTTGCCAGATTCGGTCAATATTTCTGCATAATGTATTCAGTTTATTTTCTCGCCTTCTGTTGTTCCACTCGGTCAGAGTCACTCGATGTTTGTCAGCAAGCTAGTGGAGGAAGATGGATGGAGAAATGTCTTGATTTTTTATTGCTCGACTCCTACACCGGTGCAGCGTGTCAGGATAGCGATAAAGACTGAAATAGCACGGGCGGCCGTGATGTAAATGCGTCTCGTGATGCGGACCGTGACTCCCAGAAACATTTCAAAATAGAAATACTCTTTATTGTTGGTGCAATGATTGTAATATTGAGTTTCTCACACAACCCGGTTACTGAAATAACGCAGCTTGAAAGTTTGGGAACTCCTGCATTAGCTGCTTTAGTACAAATCATTTATTTATTTATTTATTTATTTATTTATTTATTTATATCTTCGTGCCTGCAATTTTAAGCCACGTTCCATGATCGTTCCAAAGTTTTGACCCTAGCCTGCGCTTGTCTCCTGTATTTTAACTTCCAGAAAAGTCCTAAGTTCAAAACCCTTCTAAGGTGTAGGAGGTGGAACCAATCGATATTCATGATCTTTCCACGTTTGAAGCATAATATCTGAAACTAGTAAAAATGACCTTCTGTCCAAAACGTTGTGTTTACCTAGAAATGGCTCTACAGACTTAAAGTGAAAGTGAAAGTGACGTGACATACGGCTAAGTACGGTGACCCATACTCAGAATTTGTTCTCTGCATTTGTGAACACACACACACACACACACACACGCACACACACACACACCGTGAACACACACCCAGAGCAGTGGGCAGCCATTAATGCTGCGGTGCCCGGGGAGCAGTTGGGGGGGTTCGGTGCCTTGCTCAAGGGCACCTCAGTCGTGGCTGGCCTGAGACTCGAACCCACAACATTAGAATTACAAGTCAGACTCTCTCTCTAACCATTAGGCCACGACTTGCCTTGTTGTTCTCATATTAAGTTTTTCTGGTTCTGCTAGATCATATTACACACATTTTGGTTCCTGAATGTCTTTATGTAACTCATCAACATGTGCCTGTTATCCTGGATTTCAATAAGAAAGCTATGCTTAAATAATATAGTAGTACACTAATGATGCTTTGGTGCCAGGAGTCGAAACTGTCACATGACCATGTGTCGACCAATAGAAGACGGTCTAGAGCAAGGATCCAGTCCTTTACAACATTGAAAGGCAAGATGGACGTTGGAGCTCCAAATCAACAAGGGCAGCTCATTGGCCTGATGCAATCACATACATTAAGTCAAGTAATGGCCTAGACGTGGTGACGGTCCCTCGCAGGACACGATAGCTCTCTATGGACAATTTAGAGATGCCACAACACGTGTGTTGGGACTCGGGAAGCCGGAGTACCTAATGGTGATCCCTAAAGTATATGGAGAAAATATAAACCACACATACAGGAAGAAGCCTGGACTCAAACCCTCACCCATGTGTGAGGGCATCATGACCCCTCCCCCCAAACCCTGGTGGTTTTTACCTGGTGGTAACAGGTTGTGGTTAAGGTGTTCGACTACTGATCGGAAGGTCATCGGTTCAAATACCAGGTCCACCACGGCAGGGCCCCTGAGCAAGGCCCTTAACCCTCAATTGCTCAGGTGTATAAACTGAAATAAGACAATAAGAGTGCCTACTAAATGCTGTAAATGTAAATGTACTATAAACTTCCAGTCTTTTGGAGTGTTTTGGGGGCTTGGAGCTTGATTGCTGGTGTAGTGTGAATGGTTCAGCCACACAATTTCCACAGTGTGTGAGAAGGTGATATTTTTAACTATGTTTCAAATCACAAGTTGTGGTCTGTAGAAAAACCTGCTCTTAGAATCAGCCTCTGAGTCCGAGAGGAAATCACATGCAGCAGATCTGTAAATCCAGATTATCCTCCATCTACATTTGGGCAAAACATTCCATTCCATTCCATCTTCTACCGCTTATCCGGAACCGGGTCGCGGGGGTAGCAGTCTAAGCAGGGACGCCCAGACTTCCCTCTCCCCAGACACTTCCTCCAGCTCTTCCGGGGGAATACCGAGGCGTTCCCAGGCCAGCCGAGAGACATAGTCCCTCCAGCATGTCCTAGGTCTTCCCTGGGGCCTCCTCCCGGTTGGACATGCCTGGAACTCCTCCCCAGGGAGGCGTCCAGGAGGCATCCGGAACAGATGCCCGAGCCACCTCAGCTGACTCCTCTCGATGTGGAGGAGCAGCGTCTCTAATCCGAGCTCCTCCCGAGTGACTCATTTCGGTCATGACCCAAAGCTCATGACCATAGGTGAGGGTAGGAATGTAGATCGACTGGTAAATACAGAGCTCCGCTTTTTCTTCTTTCTTGGTGGTGGTGGTGGTGGTGGTGGTGGTGGCGGTGGGCAAAACATGAGCAAATTAATAAAGTTTTATACGGAATTCCTTTAGTATGTTAAACCAAAACGACTCCTAACTCCAGTCTTCGAATGCTGAATCGGGATCGACCCCGAACCACTCTGCATTTCCACTTTTCACTCGTTTCCACACGCAGCTCACTCGTATATTTTTGTAAGAAAAGCAGGATTTGGAGATTTACACCCACAAAACAACAAATCCTAAGTGATAAAGGTCTGTATGCCGTGTGTAGGTTGAGAAGTTTGAGACGTGTAGCATCCGATCAGATTAAAAGAACTATATCTAGATATTCAATTCAGTTCTATTCTACTGTGTTCCATGACATTTTGTATCGTGCTTCGAACAAGCAGATTTTCACAAAGCTGTTTTACAGAAATAGATCAAATCAGAAGGTGAAGCCCCAGGCGTCATCGGGCATCGAGGCAGGATACACCCTGGACTGAGTGCCAACCCATCACAGGGCACACACACACTCTCATTCACTCACACACTCACACACTACGGACAATTTTCCAGAGATGCCAATCAACCTACCATGCATGTCTTTGGACCGGGGGAGGAAACCGGAGTACCCGGAGGAAACCCCCGAGGCACGGGGAGAACATGCAAACTCCACACACACAAGGCAGAGGCGGGAATCGAACCCACAACCCTGGAGGTATGAGGCGAACGTGCTAACCACTAAGCCACTAAATAAAAAAAAATTTTGACTTAAAAATGATGTTTACAAGTTTTATTTGAGTTTAATCTGTTTAATCTGGCGAAATAGAATTTAGATACAGCAGCATTAAAAGTAGAAGAAGACGAAATCGTATCAGACGACTTTACTTTCCCGTCACAAAAGAATCTCTGCAGCCCGAAGCAATCTCTTAGTGTGTTCTGCATTTAGCAAAACTCTTATTTTAATTAGCATGGCTAAAAAAATGATAAATGTGTTACGGCGTGACCCTGCAGCAGAGATAAAGTGACTCATCCCATAATAATCCTACAACAATCTGAAAACACTGGAGCTGTCATGATGCTGTCAGTTTAATGTGATTGTAATAAGATGAGTGGTTCTGGATTTGTGTGTGTGTGTGTGTGTGTGTGTGTGTGTGTGTGTGTGTGTGTGTGTGTGTGTGTGTGTGTGTGTGTGTGTGTGTGTGTGTGTGTGTTGGTTCGGATGGAGATGTGGCTGCTGAATGAGGTGGGTCCATGCACTGCCACTAAACTGCAGATATGTTTAGCTTCATTTTCTCACATTTCAGTTCCTCCTCTGTTCCTCCACAGCACTCACCCACACACGCTATTTCTAGATGTGTGAAAGAGAGAGCACAAAAGAGAGAGCGAGAGAAAGAGAGTGAGATAGAAGATTGATTATTTCATTCACCGTTCAGAGCGCAGTTAAAGGGTCAGGAGGTCGGAGATGTAGTAAAACGACGGCTAACGTTTTTACTTTAAAGCCGCTTGAATGAAATCGTCCTCTTCTGGCTGTTTCAATCGGAGGTCAGTCACAGGTGCGAGCTTCCTCAACAACAAGGCAGAGCATGATGATTGACTCACGCTGGTATACCGAGCTCCATCCAGCCGCTGAAATCTGTACATTAGAGGAACGCTCGTGAGCTGACTGGGATGCTGCGTTAATAAAGAACAGCTGAAGATCAGAGGGTATTAAAATCTCTTGTATTTTCTCGGAGGAGAATCAAGATCTATATAACATCTAAAATTCATCGGAACAAAACCAAAAATTTGCAGTTATCGGATGGTACTCGGTATGTGGGTGGTTCTGTTCATTTTCCATGAACATGTAATAAAGAACATCTGCTTTGGTTTGGGGAAAACCCCAATGACCAAACAAATCCCTGAAGAAAAAAAACGATTAAACGACGTATTCATTCATTCATTCATTATCTATCGCTTATCCGAACTTCTCGGGTCACGGGGAGCCTGTGTCTATCTCAGGCGTCATCGGGCATCCGATCAAGCGGAACCTACACCTGTCCGTAGTGTGTGTGTGTGTGTGTGTGTGTGTGTGTGTGTGTGTGTGTGTGTGTGTGTGTGTGTGTGTGTGTGTGTGTGTGTGTGTGAATGAGAGTGTGTGTGCCCTGCAATGGGTTGGCACACCGTCCAGGGGTGTATCCTGCGTTGATGTCCAATGACATAGATAGGCACAGATAGGCACAGGCTCCCCGTGACCCGAGGTAGTTCGGATAAGCGGTAGAAAATGAATGAATGAATGAATGAATGAATGAATGAAATTCCAACAGCCACACCTCAAATTCCAAAACTATCTCAGACTCCACCTGTCGGTAGCTGAAGCTCCGCCCCATGTACAGACAGGAACAGGATCACCAGGACTAACTTGTATCTGGCTTCATCCATCTTGCCCTCAAAACTGGACAGTTCCACAGCCTCTGATGATAAAAAAAAAACATCTCAATATCATGATGTTAACAGCAGGCTTGACTGCAGACACAATGTTCTCTGTGTCCCTTTACCATTAGTTCGGATACATACGCCACACGTATCTGCATCGTAGCCGCCTTAACGAAATCGACAAAACCTCGACGCGTTTCTAAAAATCCGACTCCTTCACGACTGCTCACGGAGGGCAGTTTTTTAATACCAGAGGCTGTGGAACTGTCCAGTTTTGAGGGCAAGATGGATGAAGCCAGATACAAGTTAGTCCTGGTGATCCTGTTCCATGGGGCGGAGCTTCAGCTACCGACAGGTGGAGTCTGAGATAGTTTTGGAATTTGAGGTGTGGCTGTTGGAATTTCATTCATTCATTCATTCATCTTCTACCGCTTATCTTTACGAGGGAGAAATGAAACCGCAGAAATCGAGACGTGAAAAGATGGCGGATATTACAATACGCAGACGGATATGTCGCAAGGTGGGAACGTCGAGGAGGATGAAATGGAAATTATTACGTGAAATCGTCGTTCCTTCTTCCGAGTTCATTTGCAGATATTGCGCTGGGTCGTGAAAAGGGGAATCGCTTTTCGGGCAGAATAGTTAAATAAATAATGCCGATAGTAATTTCGTTTTTATCCGACTGAGAAAGAGTAGAGGCGCATTCATCATCTTCTGAGTTTGTGGCATGGAAGAAAATGAGGTCTTTTAGTCGAGACGCGTAAAAACATTACACCAGTCATCGGAGTCATCACGGTATCTCTCGAAATCGGAGCTGTCATTTCAAACAGATCTCGGTGAGAAGAGTGTGTGAGAGAGAGAAAGAGAGAGAGGGGCAAATCAAATCAGATTAACCTCCTCGTGTGTATTAATACCCATAATTTATTTATGCAGTGATCCAAATTCTCTGAGCAGTGGGATTTTCAGATGAGTAGATGAGCGCAGGAAAGCGATCTGATTTAAAGCGCGATGACGTCCACACAAACAACTCGGTCCAGTATGGCTGCTTCTCAGACAGCAGAACAGGGTTAGGGTTGGACTACTGATCAGAAGGTCGTGAGTTTAAATCCCAAGGCCACCAAGCTGGGTCCCTGGTGCAACACCGTTAACCGGGATAAATCTAGGTGGTTAAAGCTCTGGGTTGTTGATTGGAAGGTCAACGTTCAAGCTGCAGGACTGCAAAACTGCCACTGTTGGGCAACTGAGCAAGGCTTGTAACCCTACCAGCTCAAGGGGTGCTGTATCATATGACCCTAAACTCATCAGTTCTGATATGCAAAGAAAAGAATTCTACTGTGAGTTATAATAATAATAATAATAATAATAATAATAATAATAATAATAATAATAATAATAATAATAATAATAATATCACCTTCTGACCAATCAGAATCCAGAATTCTCTGCTATCTTCTTCTGTTCAGCTGTGTGTAAGTGTGGAAGTGTAAATGTTAGCTTGGTTTAGCAGGTACAGGAGAAGATCTGATGAGTCACACAGCTGATGATGTGCTCAGATTCCTCAGACGTGACTGTATAGATACGCAGGTGATTGTGGATCAGAGGACGGTGTGTGGGTGGGTAATTCTGTGTCAGTCCAGGGGGCAAATAAAGCATTAGTCATTAAAGCATTAGTCATCTGCAGGGCATTCAGAGTGGAGGATCAGAGGCATGGACATAGCAGGTGGTCCTGATGAGGACCTTTACGTCCAAGTCAACAGTCCATAAATCCATAAATACAGAAAGACATCCACATCATGACAAGACAAACACAGGACAGGAGAAGAGTAGTCATTACCTGCCACCAGGTTTCACAGAGATTCCAGGGCTGTAGCCATGTAAAGTCTGATAGGCATCATGAAGCTCTTCAGAGTTTATTATTATTATTATTATTATTATTATTATTATTATTATTATCAATTTGAATATGTTAAAATCTAATTCTAACGATCTAATTCAATCAGACACGCCCACCTCTCACACTCAAATACACACCCACCTCTCTCACTCAAATACACACCCACCTCTCTCACTCAAATACACACCCACCTCTCTCACTCAAATACACGCCCACCTCTCTCACTCAAATACACACACACCTCTCTCACTCAAATACACGCCCACCTCTCTCACTCAAAGACACACCCACCTCTCTCACTCAAAGACACGCCCACCTCTCTCACTCAAATACACGCCCACCTCTCTCACTCAAATACACGCCCACCTCTCTCACTCAAATACACGCCCACCTCTCTCACTCAAATACACGCCCACTTCTCTCACTCAAATACACGCCCACCTCTCTCACTCAAATACACGCCCACCTCTCTCACTCAAATACACGCCCACCTCTCTCACTCAAATACACACCCACCTCTCTCACTCAAATACACACCCACCTCTCTCACTCAAATACACACCCACCTCTCTCACTCAAATACACACCCACCTCTCTCACTCAAATACACGCCCACCTCTCTCACTCAAATACACACCCACCTCTCTCACTCAAATACACACACACCTCTCTCACTCAAAGACACACCCACCTGCCTCACTCAAATACACGCCCACCTCTCTCAGTCAAAGACACACCCACCTGCCTCACTCAAAGACACGCCCACCTCTCTCACTCAAAGACACACCCACCTGCCTCACTCAATTACACGCCCACCTCTCTCAGTCAAAGACACACCCACCTGCCTCACTCAAAGACACGCCCACCTCTCTCACTCAAATACACGCCCACCTCTCTCACTCAAATACACGCCCACCTCTCTCACTCAAAGACAGACCCACCTCTCTCACTCAAATACACACCCACCTCTCTCACTCAAAGACACGACCACCTCTCTCACTCAAAGACACGCCCACCTCTCTCACTCAAAGACACGCCCACCTCTCTCACTCAAAGACAGACCCACCTCTCTCACTCAAATACACACCCACCTCTCTCACTCAAAGATACACCCACCTCTCTCACTCAAAGACACACCCACCTCTCTCACTCAAAGATACACCCACCTCTCTCACTCAAAGACACACCCACCTCTCTCACTCAAAGACACGCCCACCTCTCTCACTCAAAGACACACCCACCTCTCTCACTCAAAGATACACCCACCTCTCTCACTCAAAGACACACCCACCTCTCTCACTCAAAGATACACCCACCTCTCTCACTCAAAGACACACCCACCTCTCTCACTCAAATACACGCCCACCTCTCTCACTCAAATACACGCCCACCTCTCTCAGTCAAATACACGCCCACCTCTCTCACTCAAATACACACCCACCTCTCTCACTCAAATACACACCCACCTCTCTCACTCAAAGACATACCCACCTCTCTCACTCAAAGACACACCCACCTCTCTCACTCAAATACACGCCCACCTCTCTCACTCAAAGACACACCCACCTCTCTCACTCAAAGACACACACACCTCTCTCAGTCAAAGACACACCCACCTCTCTCACTCAAAGACACACCCACCTCTCTCACTCAAAGACACACCCACCTGCCTCACGCAAATACACGCCCACCTCTCGACACTCAAAGACATACCCACCTCTCTCACTCAAAGACACACCCACCTCTCTCACTCAAAGATACACCCACTTCTCTCACTCAGACACACCCACCTCTCTCACTCAAAGACACACCCACCTCTCTCAGTCAAAGACACACCCACCTCTCTCACTCAAAGACACACCCACCTCTCTCACTCAAAGTCACACCCACCTCTCTCACTCAAAGACACACCCACCTGCCTCACTCAAAGACACACCCACCTCTCTTTTTTTCATCAGCATGGACATGGACATGACTATGTCCAACAAGGTCCTACAATCCACTCCTGATGCCTAGCTAAGAGCCTAAGCACATCAGGTCCCTGATTAACCATTTTCTTCCTGTAGGACAAGTTTAAATGTTCCGATACGACTAAAATAAATTGTCTAATGTCAGAAGTTACAAGAAGCAAAGATGGCGTTTCTATCCGTCACTGAATTATTCTCGAACTCAGTTTACATCAGGGCAAGTCTGGGGTAAGTGGCTCACAGAGTGCTGTGTAAAGTCCTAACTAAACAGGAGAGAAAGGAGGATTAGTGACACAACAGAACTCGAATTACTC
>NC_062527.1:21303734-21316234 GCF_022655615.1 Tachysurus fulvidraco | reverse complement strand
AGATCATCTGCAGTAGAAGGTGAGGAATTGCATGTTTACATGTGCAAAGGGATGCGATTTTTATGAGGAATTAGAGAAACGAGCTGAGGGACAAATTCAGGAGAAACATTCCAAAAACAAGAAACCATCACTGTGACTGGATTCTCACTCACTCACTCACTTTTCCTGCCAAACGAGAAGCTCACAGAGCGTCATGTCCAAAACGGCCGATCGGGAAAGCGGCACTAGGTTCTATAAAACAATACACTGACGTCACACTTTGATGTGTTCTGCTGAAGAGTGTGTGAAGCTTCATGTCTGGAGAAATGTGTCGTCTGCTTTTTCTCTTATCTTTACTGTTAAACACAATGACCAGAGAAAAAGTGTGTGATGAATCTCACCCAGATCTCTGTCCAGACTCCTAACATCAAAAGGTAACGAGCTAAAATTGGATAATCGCATTGTGGCACAAATGACACAAAACACACACACACACACACACGCACACACACACACACACACACACACACACACACACACACACACACACAGAGCCCAAATGACCAGATACACCTCATACACTAGCCCGGTGTTACAGAAAGACTTTCTGAAGACTTTTTAAAAGAATACAGATCACGCTTCACTGCTAAAGTGCCTCTTAATTGGCCAGGTGTGAGAACTTTATATTCATTAGCTCAGACTAACCCAGATTAATTATAAAAGTGAAAATGTCATTAACTGTGAGCCATTGGGCTCAGCTGGTCGTCTGTACTATCCAGAGAGAAACAGAGCTCCGTTTAGACACCGCGTTCCCGTCCGTTAGAAATACGCTTTCAGCCGATCTCATTAGAACTAAATAAATAAATAAATAAATAAATAAGGATGAGGGTTCTTAGTGGTTAGCACGTTCGCCCCACACCTCCAAGGTTGGGGGTTCGATTCCCGCCTCCGCCTTGTGTGTGTGGAGTTTGCGTGTTCTCCCCGTGCCTCGGGGGTTTCCTCCGGGTACTCCGGTTTCCTCCCCCGGTCCAAAGACATGCATGGTAGGTTGATTGGCATCTCTGGAAAATTGTCCGTAGTGTGTGAGTGTGTGAGTGAATGAGAGTGTGTGTGTGTGTGCCCTGTGATGGGTTGGCACCAGGGTGTATCCTGCCTCGATGCCCGATGACGCCTGAGATAGGCACAGGCTCCCCGTGACCCGAGAAGTTCGGATAAGCGGTAGAAGATGAATGAGTGAGACTGAGATCTTAAAATCACAGGATATAAAAATGATTCGATTCCACACTCTGGCCTGATTTTATATCCTTCCCGAAAGGGTTTCGTTTGTTTCATGTGATTTCATCACGACCGCTAAACTCACAACACCTTCACTCTGTGTTTGAGTTGGTTTCTGTCTCTTTCATGGTCCTGTTAGATAAAAATCTACTAATCGTCAACAGAGAGAGATCATCCATCATCAAGAATCCAGGAAGAAATCAACAACCTCGTAAACCCAAAAAAAATGACATAAACGAGCCAAAAAAAAAAAAAAAAAAAAAGGGAAAGAATTGCGAAATCATCCTCATAAACACAGAGGAACCAGAGACACGTCAAAATATTGCAAAAAAATATATATCAACAAGCTCACAAACGCCATGAACCGGGGATGAAGCAACACATCACCAAAATACCCAGAAAAAAGCTCACAAACATCATAATAAAGAAGATGAGAAAAAAAACAACAACAACCTTCTGAACATCAAGAAACCAGGAGATAAACAAACAAACAAACAAACAAACAAACAAATAAATAAATAAATAAATAAATGTCTTTTCTTGGTGATTTGTTGTTTTCTCTACCGTTTCTTACAAATTAAGAGACAACAAAAGAGACAAACAGGAAAGAAATGGAGAAATGGACAATCTTACAAAGTGTAAGAAACCAGGATGAAACGTCAATCTGAAAAAAAAAAAAATCAAGAAAAAATTCAACACACCAGCCAAAAAAAAAAAAACTCCACAAACTCAAGGAACAAATCAACAAACTTAAAAACATCAAGCCAAAAAACAGCAGCAAGAAATGATGGACCTGATAGCCTTCAAACCATCAAGGAACCAGTGTGACCTCTGAGACATCTGAGAAATCAGAGAAGGATTGGAGAAACCAACACAATACGTGTTCAGATCAACAAAATCTCCTGCTGAAAAACACCAAAACAATCAACGACAACTCTGAATTCTGTAGTGAGGAACGGAGATCATCATCCACATGAGTCTGATAGCTAACTGTCCATCCTCTCATTCCACCAGCGGGCTATAAAAACACACCTCCTGTCTTTTACCGAAGTCTGTTTTTATCACTTTCTGATAAAAGCTGATACTTACAAACATCGACCAGCCGCTAAATAAATGTACTGCAGAAGCATTAGAATTCAGTTGGTTTGTTAGCATGCTAGCATGAGCTATAAAGCTGTAGCAGTGCCACCTTAAATAAATGATCATTCATTTTTAATTAAAGGTGGGGTCTCTGTAGTTTGAAAGCCAGTGTTGACATTTGAAATCACCAAAACAAACACGCCCCTAACCCAAATGGGTCCCACCCCTGTATCGATAGCTCCGCCCCAGACATACACCAGACAGGTATAACCCAGACAAGTATTATGGCGGGACCTGTTGGGGCAGCTGACCGAGGGGATATTTTTATCAATAAATGAACACAGTGAGTAATACTATGATAATACAGATGTGTTTCTGTAGTACTGTGTGTTGTACCGTAAAAGGTTTATCTCCGTTTCACACGGAAGACGTTCAGTTCTCTCCAGCGCCGGAAAGCTGATCCTATATTAACACGTCCTACTTCTTGCCTTATCGTAAGTCTTTCTTCTCTTTCTTTATTTGTTTTTATCCTCCGTGTCAATGGTAAAACCGCTTTCTGCTAATGTCACACATGCGCACTGACTGAATACTCTCTCCGCCCATATCGACAAGACCCGCCCCTTTCTGCTCATTGGCTACACGTTTGTTTTGATTTTGTTTTGTTTGGCAGCCCGACTCGGTTTTCTGAAGCATTTCTCAAACAACGGAGACCGCACCTTTAAGTTTACATAAAAATTTTCCTGGTATCTTTATACTAGAGTATGTTTAGAGGAAGGCCAACATCGCCCTGAGAAGATGATGTGAAGCTCTGAAGCATGGTGGTGGCAGCATCGTGTTGGACGTTATCTTCTCTTTACCTGCTCACTGATTTTGGTGGACCTGAATTAAGTGATACTGCAGTTGTGCCAGACTTTTTCCATTTTCTTACCAGATTTAATGGAACTTCTTGGAATATTCATACATATACGATGTTCTGCAGGACTTTGTACTACCTCCTTATTGTATAGTCAATTCTGAGAACAACTAACTTAAGGGTTTGAGGAACAAGGGTGTGGGAACAAAATATAGCACCGTATAATAAACAGCGAACATGTCCTGCTCACAGAGGCAGATTACAGCATGCAACCGAGTCGCTTCATGTGGATTTAATTTGCACTGATATCAGGGTGGAGGACGAGCCGCTGACCAGTCAGAGCGATTAGACATCCAGACTCAGTCTGATAAACTTTCTCTCTGCCTGAGTGGAGTGGAGTGACGTGGAGTGAAGCTCTGTAAAGTCACGGCAGGACTCGGAATAAGCTGCATGAGCGCTCCATCCTGCATGTCATCCATCCTGCTTTAATATGGCGTCAGCGTTCAGCCTGCAAGCGCACCGTTACTCTGGGATTTATCTCATCCTTCACCGACGCTGTCTCTCTTACACGGTCCGACATGTTTTCTTTAATTCTCCGATTTCTAACAGCAACAAAACCTAGTTTTTTCACTTACTTTAATTGAAGTTGATCAGCTGAGGAAGATAAATGGGATGTCCCAGGGTTCCAACAGCTTAGCAAGCATTCGTCCAGAAAGTTCAAGATAGATAATCTAATTTTTCCAGTAGAGAACAGATTAGTGTTTAAACTCAATACAAATCACATGGCATTAGCATAAATAAAGAAAAGCTGAATAATGTTAGGTCCTCATTCTGATCACCCCAGACACAAAGCTAACTCATTTCTAATGCTATGCTAACATTTAACTTGTTATCCAAACACCTCGTTTGGCTTTTTAGCTCGAATACAATGTCAGCCTGTACTGTACATATAATGTCATTAAGAAAAACAGCGTCTTAAGCCAAGTGCTGTTTTTATATACAGTTGCAAGAAATATTTAACATAGATAATGACAATAAAATGTATTGTCAATAAATACCTCATTAAAAAACAATAAATATTTATTGATACACATTTGAGATATTTTGACAACATTAGTTGACTTAACTTTTTAAAGTATTATTCAACGCTTAGTTTCAGTATTTTGTGGAGCATTCTTTAGCTTTTATAACTTCGAACAATGGGGGTTCGATTCCCGCCTCCGCCTTGTGTGTGTGGAGTTTGCATGTTCTCCCCGTGCCTCGGGGGTTTCCTCCAGGTACTCCGGTTTCCTCCCCCGGTCCAAAGACATGCATGGTAGGTTGATTGGCATCTCTGGAAAATTGTCTGTAGTGTGTGAGTGTGTGAGTGAATGAGAGTGTGTGTGTGCCCTGTGATGGATTGGCACTCCATCCAGGGTGTATCCTGCCTCGATGCCCGATGACGCCTGAGATAGGCACAGGTTCCCCGTGACCCGAGAAGTTCGGATAAGCGGTAGAGAATGAATGAATGAACTTCTAACAAACGGTTTCGGGATGTTCTGACAAGCTTCTTGCAAATCTCGATCAGAATCTTTGCCCATTCGTCATGTGGAAAAGCCTCTAGCTCAATGATGTTTGATGGCTTCCATGCTGTAACTGCCTTCTTTATATCCCACCAAAGATTTAGATCTGCCGACTGTGAAGGCCACTCCAGGACGTTCCAGGATCTCTCTCAATCTGGAGGTGTGCTTGGGATCGTTGCCTTGCTGGAAAGTCCGATGATTGCCGAAGGTAAAGGTTTAATTTGTCAACAGAATGCATCACGCTCCTCTTTAAAGTGGTCTGGTATTCCTAGGAATCCATGTTGCTGCCACAGAAAAACATCCCTATATCATCAAAGACCCTCCTCCATGCTTGGCCGTGGGGATGAAACTTCCTTATAATGCTCCCAATGGTGTCTATTGGAATGTCAGTTTTTTGGAAATCTTCTTATACCCAAGGCTATTTAGGTGACGTGACATGACGTGACATACGGCTAAGTACGGTGACCCATACTCAGAATTCGTTCTCTGAGTACGCACACACTCACCGTGAACACACCCGGAGCAGCGGGCAGCCATTTATGCTGTGGCACCCGGCAGTTGTGGGGGGGTTCGGTGCCTTGCTCAAGGGCAACACAGTCGTGGTATTGCCGGCCCGAGACTCGAACCCGCAACCTTAGGGTTAGGAGTCAAACTCTCTAACCATTAGGCCACAACTGTGTGATAGTGTGATGATGAGTCTTTGATGAGCTCCAGAGGTTCCATCCTCCATCCTCAAGGGTTCTTCGGTTTGTTCTTCTGCAGGAACATGTGAAAATGTTCTTTCTACAAACCTCCAGTGTTTTTATTCTAGAAAAGCTGTCATGTTTGAACTTCTTTAGAAGATAGAGCCGTCAATCATTCGAAAAGCTGTATTGAAGAACCTAATTAACAGCTTGTTGTACGCTTCGATGAAAAAGAAGAATTCTCCGATTTTTTCATTGTCAGAGTCTCGAACATTAGTAAGACATGCATAGAACCTTAGTGAAGAGTGACAACCCTGATATCAAAAACAAAACCTGACAAGACGATGTGTCATTTATGAATCAAAGCAAAAGGCTGAGCATCTGCTGCAACTCCGTATGTGGTTTCTGAACATTGATGATTAGTATCTTGAGATCTTAATTTTCCTCATTTAGTCCTGCCTGCCCATCAGAAGCTACACAAGACATTTCCCCAAAGACAAAATAACAAACACTGATGGCCTTGTTCAAAAAGTTTAACCCCCCCACCCCCCCACCCCCGATTCTTAATGTAGTATGGTGTTGCCTTCTTGAGCATCAGAGACCAATTTGCACCCTTTGTACCAGTCCTTCAGGTGTCCTCAGAGTAAAAAGATGTATCTCAACATCATGAGAAGATAGAACGCGGGCATAGAAGCCTTTATTATCACCACATATACATTACAGCACAGTAGAATTCTTTTCTTCACATACCCCAACTGAGGAGGTTGGGGTCAGAGTGCAGGGGCAGCTATGATACAGTGCCCCTGGAGCAGGCAGGGTTGAGGGCCTTGCTCAAGGCAGAGACAGCAGCAGCTTGGCTGTGCGGGTCCTCGAACCCCGATCCTCCAATCAACAACCCAGAGCCTTAACCAGTTGAGCCACCACTGCCCATCTAGTTGCTTTGGAAAGGAGTCCAATATTGAGAAGATACTGGAAAAGTAAAAAATGTGCAGGAGCTGAAGAACAGTCAAACATGAGCCTTTTGATGAACCAGCGTGTCAAAGAGATGATGAAAAACTGATTAAAGCTTAAACGTAAACAAATATGAAGAAAATCCATCATTAAATGTGACCGTGCAGCGACATTCCGTCATTTCTATACACAGTGAACTATTTTAAGTTTACAAGCTTGTATTTATTAAACTCTCCTTAATGTCACCTCTGTTTATTTCCTCGTTACTAAACAATAAGCAGTTAAGTGAGAGTGAGAGTGAATGATCTACTTTGATCATCCTGCACTGAGCTGCATGCCAAAATCAACCCACGCTGCTCTCCAACTGTTTGGAGTTGTTAAGTAAGCTGAAATAGGCCTGCTTATCTCACACAACACGCTGTTCTTACAAAAAAAAATCATCACATGGCTGAAAACACAGACAGGGACACACACTTGTTCAGAAGAATCGTGTTTAGTCACGGGAGATTGACCGACGTTCATCATCCCTTCTGCTGATTGGTTTAAACCTCAGTGACCTCACAAGACCGTCACAAGGGAATGAAGAACCAGTGAGATGCTCTGGGACCAGAGCTGAAGCGTGAAAGGGCTGAGAATAAGGATAAAGCTCACGGAATATGAACAATTTTCTACATTCTTCAGGAAGAACCAGAAAGATGTATTCTCGTTGGTGCCATACAAGAACTCATTTCGGTTCCCCAAAAGCCTTTCAGTACATGGTTTATAAAGGACCCTCTTTTTTCTTTATTCTCTTTATAGAACCATCAAACCTGACCAAGAACCGTAGAAGAACTTTTATTTTTTAGATGAGAAGAGAATTTTATAAACTTCTACATACAGAAACATTCAGTGGTAAACTTCGGCGCTGACACTTTATGGGGTTCTAACTTATAGAAGCTCTCATTTTTAGGGTTCCGTATAAACACATTATGGGTTCTATGTATAGAAATATTTTGTTCTAGGGTTCTACATACAGAGACTCTCAGTTGCAGGGTTCTGTATATAAGCTTTATGGGTTCTACATACAGAGACACTCAGTTGCAGGGTTCTGTATAGAAGCTTTATGGGTTCTACATACAGAGACTTTCAGTTTTAGGGTTCTGTATATAAGCTTTATGGGTTCTACATACAGAGACACTCAGTTGCAGGGTTCTGTATATAAGCTTTATGGGTTCTACATACAGAGACAGTTGCAGGGTTCTGTATATAAGCTTTATGGGTTCTACACACTCAGTTGCAGGGTTCTGTACATAAGCTTTATGGGTTCTACACACTCAGTTGCAGGGTTCTGTATATAAGCTTTATGGGTTCTACACACTCAGTTGCAGGGTTCTGTATATAAGCTTTATGGGTTCTACACACTCAGTTGCAGGGTTCTGTATATAAGCTTTATGGGTTCTACACACTCAGTTGCAGGGTTCTGTATATAAGCTTTATGGGTTCTACACACTCAGTTGCAGGGTTCTGTATATAAGCTTTATGAGTTCTACACACTCAGTTGCAGGGTTCTGTATATAAGCTTTATGGGTTCTACACACTCAGTTGCAGGGTTCTGTATATAAGCTTTATGGGTTCTACACACTCAGTTGCAGGGTTCTGTATATAAGCTTTATGAGTTCTACACACTCAGTTGCAGAGACACTTCAGTGGTTCTACGTTCAGAAACCAGAAATCAGTAGATTCTAAACTCTAGACCTATTTTTTTCTTTCTAAGTGATTAGGCTGAATAAATAAATCCAATTCTAGCATCCCCATGTGTTCTACAGGTTTGACCCTTCAAAGAACCATTGAGTGAAGAGAGTCTTATGTGTAGACCCCCTTCAGAAATCTTACACAAGTACGGATGTTGTCAGGACTCAGCCCGGACTTTGGCCACGTGCTTTTGTTTATGTTTTGTCACATGTCTGCCCCGCCCTTGTCTCTTCCTCCCCACATCTGTTCCTCATGTGTCTAATTGTGATTAGTATTTAGTCAAGCTGCCACTCTGGTCAGCTGTGGACGTCGCTCGGCCCTCCTGCTCGGCTGTGGACGTCGCTCGGCCCTCCTGCTCGGCTGTGGACGTCGCTCGGCCCTCCTGCTCGGCTGTGGACGTCGCTTGGCCCTCCTGCTCGGCTGAGGACGTCGCTCGGCCCTCCTGCTCGGCTGTGGACGTCGCTCGGCCCTCCTGCTCGGCTGAGGACGTCGCTCGGCCCTCCTGCTCGGCTGTGGACGTCGCTCGGCCCTCCTGCTCGGCTGTGGACGTCGCTCGGCCCTCCTGCTCGGCTGTGGACGTCGCTCGGCCCTCCTGCTCGGCTGTGGACGTCGCTCGGCCCTCCTGCTCGGCTGTGGACGTCGCTCGGCTGTGCCGCCATGTGCCTTGCTCCCCCCACTTGCCTTGCCATGTGCCTTGCCCCCCCCACTTGCCTCGCCATGTGCCTTGCTGCCCCACCTGCCTCGCCGTGTGCCTCGCTCTTCCCTCATGGACCTCCTCAGGACTGTCATTAAGACGGATTGGCGTGATGGGAGTCTGCCCCGCCCTTCTCTCTTCCTCCCCGCCTCTGCACACCTGTTCCTCGTGTGTCTAATTGTGATCAGTATTTAGTCGAGCCGCGTTGCCTTAAGCAGCTTGGAGTCCTCTGTTGTCTTGTCTTTTTTTTTTTTTTTTTTTAAAGTTATTAAACTTGAAATATTTTATGCCATCCTGCATTTGGGTCTGTTTTATCCCCACATTCCTGACAGCTGTGGTGTGTAAGGTGAGAATATTATATACTGTAATCGAGTTTAGGATGAAAAGGAGGAATGAAAATAGATTTTTTTTTGTACCCAAACATTTCTGCTTAGTTTAGAAAGAATGCCATGAAACCCAGAGATGTTCCACAAACCTTATATTTATGATTTATAATCCATGCGACAGCCATCAATCAAATATATTACATACCAAAAGTGAAGTGAGACACAGGATATGAGATGTGAAGTAATGAAGCAACTCCAATGAAAAAAAAAAAGAACCGAGTCAAACTGAAAAACAAACTCATTAAGAACGGTGAGATAAAAAGATAAACATTTTACATCTTATAACCGAGTGTCTAACGAGTAAAGCCTGTGAACACCCGAGGACACGAGAACATAAATCTATCACCATATCATCGCAATCAGCATCGCTGTCTATTTACACACTTATCAAAAAGTTCTACTGTAACCCTGACACACCAACCAATGTTCTCCAAGAACATTTAGTTCTTCTAGCTACAGTATAGGGTTCTGCACCAAACCTTTTGGGCTTCATGGTTTAAAATAGTTATATTTAGGGGTTCTAGATTTAGAAACAATCACCTGTAGTCTAGAGCTTCTAGACAGCTGAAGGGTTCCTCATAGTTCCTTTCAGCACTTGTGGAGCAGTTAGGGGTTTGGGGTTTGAAAACAGTTGCATGTAGCGGTTCTAGATTTGAGAGCATACAGAACCTCTAAGCATTCTAGACTAATAAGCCATCAGATGTACTGTAGGCTTCCCCAAAGAACTTATAAGGATTCAAGTATCAGAAACGCTAAGCTGTAGGATTCTGCATGGAACCTTTGGCGCATCTGCATTTAGAAATGCTATTTTGCAGGTTTGTACTGTTATGTTTATTAATAAACCTTATAAGGAAATGTACAGTAATGATGTAGAACTAGAATAAATATTATAAATAAAAATGATTCTAGTTTACAGCAGATCTACTGCAGAGAGGTGACCCAGAATTACAGTACAGCTGCTGAGGGCAGGAAGGTCAGTGTGTCCCAGAGACCACTGGTTCAGGCAGCTGCCTCGATCGGTTCTTGTGTTCGAATGTGAACACTGGGCAAGCAGAACCACGTGGGAGGAAGGTCTCGGCTTGTGCTGTCGTCCTGGAACTTAATGCTCAGGTAGAAATCTCCAGTGTAAAGGAACAGCAGCGCACCAGCACAGGTGGAGTTTCCTGCTGGACTCACCTGTAGAGAACAGAGGAACACAGAGTGAATAACATCACAGTGAAGGAGGTGTGGCCTCTGTACCTGTCAGTCTGAATGAAGGAGGCGTGGCCTCTGTACCTGTCAGTCTGAGTGAAGGAGGCGTGGCCTCTGTACCTGTCAGTCTGAGTGAAGGAGGCGTGGCCTCTGTACTTGTCAGTCTCAGTGAAGGAGGCATGGCCTCTGTACCTGCCAGTTTCAATGAAGGAGGCATGGCCTCGGTACCTGTCAGTCTCAGTAAAGGAGGCGTGGCCTCTGAACCTGTCACTCTCAGTAAAGGAGGCGTGGCCTCTGAACCTGTCACTCTCAGTGAAGGAGGCGTGGCCTCTGAACCTGTCACTCTCAGTGAAGGAGGCGTGGCCTCTGTACCTGCCAGTTTCAATGAAGGAGACATGGCCTCTGTACCTGTCAGTCTCAGTAAAGGAGGCGTGGCCTATGTACCTGTCAGTCTCAGTAAAGGAGGCGTGGCCTCTGTACCTGTCACTCTCAGTGAAGGAGGCGTGGCCTCTGTACCTGTCAGTCTGAGTGAAGGAGGCATGGCCTCTGTACCTGTCAGTCTCAGTGAAGGAGGCGTGGCCTCTGTACCTGTCACTCTCAGTGAAGGAGGCGTGGCCTCTGTACCTGCCAGTCTGAGTGAAGGAGGAGTGGCCTCTGTACCTGTCACTCTCAGTGAAGGAGGCGTGGCCTCTGTACCTGTCAGTCTCAGTGAAGGAGGCATGGCCTCTGTACCTGTCAGTCTCAGTAAAGGAGGCGTGGCCTCTAAACATGTCAGTCTCCGAAAAGGAGGTGTGGCCTCTGAACCCATCAGTCACAGTGATGCATGGTTTCTAAATCTCTTATTGAAGGAGGCGTGGCCTCTGTGTCCATCAGTTCCAAACAAAAATGTCTGTCATATACGACAGCAGATTCTTTTTTTCTCTCTTTTTTCAAGTGTAATCGCTCTTTCGGTTTGTGGTGTTTTGTTGTTACACAAACTGACAACTGTTTTAAATGCATCAAAGGTGCTACATAAATAAAATTATAATTATAATTAAACACAACACTCCCAATCACAGCCCAGAGTGCAGGCCTGTTGCCAAATATCACATTCTCCTGCCAGAAGGCTCGTGCATGCTTATTTAATTCTGCTGCATGAATACAGACTCTAATGAGACACACCCGACCCGGCTCATTGCACACAGATAACAGAGATAATCGGGGGCCTTAATCTCGGCCCGGGTGTGTGAGAGCACTTGGCTGGATTCAGTGCTTGGTCACACATCAGATGGAGAGTCGGAGCACAGCACGGTTTAATGTTCTCCTGGCACTGGCCTCATTCAGGTCATTAAAGGTTTAATGATAATGATAAGCTGATGATGCAGTCGCTGTACTTGCGTGGTTCAAAGTTCTTGGCTACGTTTTCAATCACGGGATTAGCGGACTCCTACGGTAACATTTATTTTTATAAGTGAATTCTTGTTTGGACCCAGAATCAGTACGTATCTGTGTATGTACAGTAATACAACAGGCCACCCAGCGTTACTGTATATAGCAGTGAACGTTTATGACATCACTTCTAGCATGTAGCAAACTAGCTTATCGTATATCTATAACATTGATTATTTTTCCTTTAACTGTATTCTCTGCCATGTTTGATGCTTTCCATGTTTTGTGTGTGTGTTTGTACCGAATCGATGTAGAAGGAGTTGGATCCGATGAAGGTGACGGTTTCCTGCAGCTCAAAGTTCTGCACGCCGTTCTGATAGTCCTGAAACGGCACCACGGTGAGAGAGAACGGGCCCACGGCGCTCTTGCTGCGATTGGTCAGCTTGACTTGCAATGGCACGGCGTCTCCCACCTTACAATCGGCAACCGTGTCACAATCGCACGCTTTACCGTTCACCGCTATGTCTGAGAGAGAGAGAGAGAGAGAGAGAGAGAGAGAGAGAGAGAGAGGGAGAACAAAAAGATCAGATGCAGAAAGCGAGATGACAAAAAGATGTGATTAAGATTTGCCAGATTTTTCACCTTCGCTGAGGGTGTTTATCAAAGTGCTAACACACACACACACACACACACACACACACACACACACACACACACACACACACACACACACACACACACACACAC
>NC_062527.1:21291234-21298734 GCF_022655615.1 Tachysurus fulvidraco | reverse complement strand
CGTTTAAAGGAAGATTTTTCACTTATGCTAATATGTATTACATGAGCTTATTTATCAAACCCTTTTGCTCTTGTGTCAGTCTGCGTCTCTGTCGTGCGAGACAGGAGACCCTGAGGGTTCTCCGCTGATCCATTACTGAGATGAGGAGACACACAGCTTCAAGGGCTCTTCTGTGAACATGAGAGCAAATACAAGATGCCACTAGCAACCAGATTTAAAACAGAGAAAGGGGCTTTGAGCACTTGTCTCATGGCAGTTGTCTCATCTTATGAGTACCGCTCAAGCTTGGCTTTTTTTTTGTATCTGCATTCAAATATCAAATGAGAAGCATTTGCTTATCTGTGCTAAAAATAAGGGTTTGTAGAGTGTGTGCTCGTTGCATAATTATATTTACAGTTAACATTAACCTCCCTGAGCTTCATCTCTCAAAATGTGCGTTTGTTACTTCTAGCAGGTTAAATAGGATCTAATGTTATTAAATTATTATCAGTTAGCGCTCGTATTCACTCAGGATTTCACGCTGTACACAGAGAGATAGTTATAATTTAGCCAAGCGAAGGTGTTGATGTGGAGAAAAAGTTCAGCGTTCTGTACTAATATGAAACAGAGCTAACAATAACGTCCGCGCTGTAACTAAAACAACATGGAGGCACAGCGATGTAGTCATTTTTACCCACAAGTTGGCAGCATGTTGGATCGACACCCTAACTCGACCTTACTGGGCTAAAGCAACCCATACTGGGTTAGTCCATATGGGAGCCGGAACTGGCTTTCCAAATTTACCCGAATGTAACCCAGATATTTTTAGAGTGCATGAGGATCAAGAACATTTTGAGCTGTGAGTCCAAATTTAAATCCGAACTGCTTCCCTGATCCTGCCGCAACCATGCCTCGACTTGACCTCTGACCTTTTTGTGGGATATATACGAAGCGCCGAGTGGTTTCTAAAGAAAAACACGCCGAGGTGCTTATGTGGTATTCAGGTTCGACCCCAGCTACGCCTTGTGCCGTCTGTTCCCGTATGAATAATACGCCATATTGTGCGTGAGTGTGAAGAGCAGGAGTTCTCCTGTCTTTCTTAGCCATGTTGAGTCACGCGGTTTCCATCCGTGTTATTGAATTTAGAGCCAGTTTGGCCGCCCTGCGCAAGTTGGCATGGCCTCGCCTCGCTCCACCGAGACAGTGACAGCGATGAATAGATGGATTTAATTTGAGCATCTTGTTGCAGTTGATATTGGAATCATCTTCTCTCTAATCTCTAAGCTCTAAGTTAAACACTTCTATTCCTCAGGTCCTGAATCGGGATTAGTCTTTGGTCCCTCAGGACGATCCTCACTATTGCTGTGCAACACACAGAGTCTTTGAATATTTTAGGGGAAAAAAAATATTCATCAGCAGAGGATATGAGTTTTTTTTTCCCTTCACCTCATCCCTGGATAATTGAAGTGCCTGTCAGGAACAGAAGGGGTTCTTGACAGGCCTTTTACTGAGCAAATAATTTGAAAGTGCACTGGATAGGCTATTATAAGACAAATAATTGGATTTGAAATATGGGTGCCCTCGCAATTCTAGCAGATTCACCTGCACAGCTCGACTAATATAACTTATCTAATGCGCTTTAAAAGGCGATTGTAAAAGGTAGCGCCATTTTTCATGCTGACACAAAAAATTGCCGGCCGTGTGAAACTGCTGATGTTGGGTATGCGGTAAAAGCAAAGCCAAACAGGCATAAGGGTTACTCACCTCCTGAGTGTGTAAAGACAGATTAGATTATTAGCTACAATTCTCATCTATACAAATTTAGACATTTTGTTGTCACAATACTTAATATTTTATTAAGTAGTGCTTATAAGCACTCTGGTCCCACCATCTGTAAGGGTTCAAGGAAGGTATACACCAAAAGGAAGTTAGGAAGTTAGATCATGCCCCTTTTCCACCGAGGCAGTTCGAGTGCTGGTTCGGAGCCAGAGCCTAATTTAGAACCAGTTCTGTCTGTTTCGACCGCCAAAGCGCCGGCTCTGAACCAGGAAAAGTGGTTCTTAAGTACTGTAGCACCAAAACGTTGCTGGTCTAGACTTAAGAACCGCTTGTGTCAGGAGCTGGGGGCGGGGCTGTGGGTGGGGCTACTGTTAGCGCATTTAATAATGTACCTTAAGTATACTAATGTTTAATACACTTTTACTTTACCGCGATATGATCAGTTATCAGCACACATGATAGTAGGTAGCTACATGCTAAGGCTAACTTTTTTCTGTGTTAAAGATAAAATAACGTTATGTACTTTATCGATCACAACCTCCGTTTATACAGATTACACGGAGCCGCACGTACACGTCGGATTCGCTGCGTTTGGATGCCAATGTAGGTTCGCAAAGCCATGAGCATTAACAGTAAAGCAACATCCGCCATTGTTGTTGTGTTTGTGTTTGTCGCTGCTGAAAAGACCCAGATGCGTGACTGTCACTCTCAATGCGTGACACTTGACAGCGCTGCATGACATCAAAACTTTAACTTGCCGGCTGCAGCAAACCAAAAATGCGTCTGCTTCTCTGTGTCGGATTTCGCGAGTCGGCGGTTATGACGCGTATTTTGAGCGACAAAAAAATCAAACGGTTTATTTTAATGTTACAAGAGCATCACGATCTTAGCATTTAGAATTACATTTTTGAAAAACTAACTAACTAAAATAAAATACATTTCAATGAAATATTTATTTTCCAAATCCACAGGGAGCCGCAGCAGAGGGACGAAAGAGCCACTTGCGGCTCCGGAGCTGCGGGTTGCCGACCCCTGGGTTAGAGAACTCCTAACCATAAGGTTGTGGGTTCGAGTCTCGGGCCGGCAATACCTCGACTGTGTTGCCCTTGAGCAAGGCACCGAACCCCCCCAACTGCTCCCCGGGCGCCGCAGCATAAATGGCTGCCCACTGTTTCGGGTGTGTGTGTTCACGGTGTGTGTTCACTGCTGTGTGTGTGTGTGTGTGCACGCACTTTGGATGGGTTTAAATGCAGAGAACAAATTCTGAGTATGGGTCACTGTACTTAGCCGTATGTCACGTCACATTGTAAAAGTCGTGTCTGTTTGGTGGAATAAACTTTTAGATGGTTTGGACTACAGTAGAATGACATAGCGAGTAACTCCATAGTAAAGGTTTCACTGAAACCAAAGAATTCACTGTTTGTTAGTTTCTCTACAGTAATCTTGATCAAGGTGGTCAGAATTCCTTTGAAAGTGGGTGGGAATAATGCTGAAAAAGTGGTCAGAATTCCTTCAGATGTAAGTGAAGTGAAGTGACACATACGGCTAAGTACGGTGACCCATACTCCTCTGCATTTAACCCATCCAAAGTGCACACACACAGCAGTGAACACACACACACACAGCAGTGAACACACACACACACACAGCAGTGAACACACACACACACACACACAGCAGTGAACACAGCAGTGAACACACACCGTGAACACACACCCGGAGCAGTGGGCAGTCATTTATGCTGCGGCGCCCGAGGAGCAGTTGGGGGGATTCGGTGCCTTGCTCAAGGGCACCTCAGTCGTGGCCGGCCCGAGACTCGAACCCACAACCTTCGGGTTACAAGTCAGACTCTCTAATTTTAGGCCACGACTGCCCAAATCTAAGTAAGTGTGAATGCTTAGAATTCCTTTGGGACCAGGTCGCAGTGGGACTTGAAAATAAACAAAACCCTTCTTCTCTACAGTAGAAACTTTGCACCGGTCCACACCTCAGACTTTTCCTGCATACAGACACCGACCACATCTACACTCGGATTAAAGCTGAATGGGTATGAATGAAATGTTTAGCTGAACTATTCCTTTATAGGATAAAGTATAATTGCTAAGGAGAAAAGACTCATCTTGCAAAGTTTCCCAAGACAAGAACGTCTCACGCTGTCCACACACACACAAACTCTGTCAGGTACAAAGAATATTCTCAACGACGGTTTGCCCCGATCTGTCATTACTTCATTATTATCCCATCAGACTAAGCCCTTCACCGTGGTAGATGTGGAGATTATAATAGCTATAATACGGCTATAGTGGGTTCTGTATAAGCACAGCCTGCAGAACTGAAACTTAATTACACACTCTGTGTTTCCCCAGCGGGAGACCAGCACCAATGCGCCATGTCTCCGTCTATCTGTCTACTGCTCTTTTTTGTGCGCCGTGTTTCTCTCGGTGAGATAGCAGGGCCTTAAATACCGGCTGCTGGGAGCGGAGGGTGAACTAGTCAGCGAGCTAAATGTCATGAGTAATGGGAAAATAGAAGAGAGGGGCACGGGGTAATAGACGGAAACTACAGGGATGGAATGCAGGTCAGGAGAAATATTCAGGACAGAGATACAGGAGCTGGAAAACAGAGGAAGTGGAAAAAGGGGAAAGCATGCACGTGATTAGAGGTGAGTGGGTCAGAGGTCAGGAAGGTTGCCAGGAAAGGAGAAAGTAAAAGGTGCTGAGGAGGCGGGGGGGGGGGGGTTTACAGGGTTACAGGGTGATGAAAGGTCTCGGAGGAAAAGGATTGGAAAGAGGATTTGAGATGAGAGATTTATGAGAAGGTCAGACAGGCATGGTACTGATCAATCCCACAGCACCCATCTGCCTCTCTCTCTCTCTCTCTCTCTCTCTCTCTCTTTCTCTCTCTCTCTCTTTCTCTCTCTTTTTCAGGTTCTGTCTGTCCCTGAGATGTAAACAGCTACACAGAGGAAAAGAGGCAGTAGTGGAAGAAGGAGAAGAAGAAGAGGAGGTGGAGGAAGTGCACTTATGTACGTCGCTCTGGATGAGGGCGTCTGCCAAATACTGTAAATGTAAACGTATATGTAAGAGGAGGAGGAGGGGGAGGAGGAGGAGGAGGAGGAGGGGACTATAATATAATCAGAAGATTATTACATGGAAGCTTAAAGATGGACAGCTTTGGATAAACACACTAGCAAACAAATACATGTAAATAATAAGTAATTTAATGTGACGTTTTTTTATTGCTCTTGGTCACTGTCCATCACGAGGTGCCATCCTAACACACACACACACACACACACACACACACACACACACACACACACACACACACACACACACACACACACACACACACACACAGAAAGATTCCTCCAACACCCCGAGTGCACTGTGAGGTGCTAATGGCCAGGCACCACTCGGTCTACAGAATCCATGCTCACAGCCAAATCAATGCACCACCATTTGTTTGGTGCACAATTAGGAGGAAGTGCTGAGGCAAGGGATGTGGCGCTCTCCCTTAGGAACCGGCCTCCGGGAGCCGAGATTCGCTAATCCAGTTTTTCTGATCGTCTATTGATTAAATAGTTTGAGCGGGATTGATCTGCTTTCCTCATGCTCAATTTGTTTAGTCCTGCCAAGCATTTGTGCCTGGCAGTGAGATGTGACAGTGTGAGCGAGCTGAACAAACCAAACGCTTATCCGAACTACCTCGGGTCACGGGGAGCCTGTGCCTATCTCAGGTGTCATCGGGCATTGAGGCAGGATACACCCTGGACGGAGTGCCAACCCATCACAGGGCACACACACACTCTCATTCACTCACACACACACACACTATGGACAATTTTCCAGAGATGCCAATCAACCTACCATGCATGTCTTTGGACCGGGGGAGGAAACCGGAGTACCCGGAGGAAACCCCCGAGGCACGGGGAGAACATGCAAACTCCACACACACAAGGTGGAGGTGGGAATCGAACCCCCAACCCTGGAGGTGTGAGGAGAACGTGCTAACCACTAAACCTCCGTGCCCTATTTGACAAGTTGTCCAGGACTATTGTTAAACTGTTAAGAGCCAAACTATTATCTAATCAAAAGTGAGAGTCTGATAATTCATGAGGTCAAAATTATTCTCACACAGAACTCGAACTTTATTTCTGCCTTCCAGAATATTTTCCTGTCCTGCTTTAGTGATGAGATGCTTCCAGGTTAGGGAGCAGCACCATAACAGATTCTCACTTCTCCACTATCCAAAACAACTCATCAAAGATTTGATTCTCAACTCAGCACATGATTCAGCTCATTAGGCCTCGTTAATCTCCGACCAGAACCGTTCTGTCTCTCATTACATGACTGTTACCTTCTACAGAATGGAAAACAAGCTCCTCCCTTTCCATCGTACCGTATCGGTTTTAGTGCAGGCCTTAGCGGCTAATCTGTGCTGCGTTCGTGCACGTCGCTAAATGGCAGCTTTGTTAAGCAGCAGCTGGAACGGACGCTGTGTATCATTAGAGCTAATTGGGGACAGTTTCGTACAGGCTGCCAATTCAGCGCTCATTTACAACCACAAAACAGCTGAACACTCTCATCCATCACACACACACACCATCGTTTAAATCCCTGTTAGTTCTGTAGTCTGTAACTCTGTGTGTGTGTGTGTGTGTGTGTGTGTGTGTGTGTGTGTGTGTGTTTCAGAGCCAGATGTCCAACAAAAAAAACAGCAAAATCTCCAACACACTGTAGTCACTTTTCTTAAAAACCAAACGTTAAAGTAAGTATCCACTTCCTATTTCCACAATCGTGAGTTTAAAGTAATTAGCAGCCAGGTTTTATTAAAGAAACGTCCACGAAGTGTAAATAGGAGACCTCGGAGACCTCGGAGACCGCGGAGACCTTGTCAGTTTGCTGGTCCTGAGCACTCAGGTGTATGTACAGTATCTACATCGAGACACAAATGAGAAAGTCATGACCTCGCACAAACAGCTGTTTCTGTACGTCAATTCAGGAAGGGTTACAAGGCCATGCAAACAATTTGGTACTCTACAATGAGCAAGGCGTTATAAATAGAGCGCTTCAAAGACTTTCTTCCCAGGAGTGACCATCCAAAGTCAGACTGGTTTTGTTCATGACAGCGCAGAATATAGACAACCGAATATGGAGAATGACTCAGGTTTGCAAACAAGAAAAGGTGGAGACGTCTGATGAAAACCAGACACGACAATATAACTCCAATCAACTCATATCAACTGTCAGGGACGGACGGTGCTGTAGAGGGGGAAGATTTGAGCTTGTCTTGCAGCCACAGGGGCATAGTGGCACTCGTGGGTTTGATGACCCTCGGGAGAATGGGCAATGACCCTCTCAGAGGTAGTATGGACTCTCAGGAGAGTGGTCACTTTTAGGGGTGTGGAGTATATCAGGAGAATGCTAAGTCTTAGAAGTGTGGTAGTGACCCTCATTAATGTGCTGTGGTAACCCTAAGGAGAGGGGTAACTCTTAAAGGTGTGGTGACTCTTAGAGGTGTGGTGACTCTTACAGGTGTGGTGACTCTTAGAGGTGTGGTGACCTTAAGGAATGTGGGGACATCGATGGCTGATCACATGGTGTTAATACGTTTAGGGCATTTAGCAGACACCGTTATCCAGACTGACTTACAACTGAGCAATTAAGGGTTAAGGGCCTTGCTCAGGGGCCCAGCAGTGGCTGGTTGGTCCTGGGGTACAAACCCATGACCATCCGATCC
>NC_062527.1:21268734-21288734 GCF_022655615.1 Tachysurus fulvidraco | reverse complement strand
AGAAAAGCGAAGCCAATAGAAGAGAAGAGAGGAGAAGCCAAGAGAAGAGAAGAGAAGAGAAGTGAAGAAAAGCGAAGCCAAGAGAAGAGAAGAGAAGAAAAGCGAAGCCAAGAGAAGAGAAGAGAGGAGAAGCCAATAGAAGAGAAGAGAAGCAAAGCCAAGAGAAGAGAAGAGAAGAAAAGCAAAGCCAAGAGAAGAGAAGAAAAGCAAAGCCAAGAGAAGAGAAGAGAAGAAAAGCAAAGCCAAGAGAAGAGAAGAGAAGAGAAGAGAAGAAAAGCCAAGAGAAGAGAAGAGAAGAAAAGCAAAGCCAAGAGAAGAGAAGAAAAGCAAAGCCAAGAGAAGAGAAGAAAAGCAAAGCCAAGAGAAGAGAAGAAAAGCAAAGCCAAGAGAAGAGAAGAGAAGAGAAGAGAAGAGAAGAGAAGAGAAGAGAAGAGAAGAAAAGCAAAGCCAAGAGAAGAGAAGAGAAGAAAAGCAAAGCCAAGAGAAGAAAAGCAAAGCCAAGAGAAGAGAAGAGAAGAAAAGCAAAGCCAAGAGAAGAGAAGAGAAGAGAAGAGAAGAGAAGAGAAGAAAAGCAAAGCCAAGAGAAGAGAAGAGAAGAGAAGAAAAGAGAAGCCAAGAGAAAAGAAGAGAAGAGAAGAGAAAAGAAGAGATGAGAAACTATAAACAAAAAGTATCTAATTATAAACAAATGTCCTTATTAAATAAATAACTGTAATTGTTGGCAGGTTGTTGAGTGAAGAGTAAACCAGGACACGCAGTTACAGGAAAATATTTATCCGTTGAGGCGCAACACTGTTGATTACGTTGCTGATTATTTTCCCATGACAGCATGCCGCATGACATCTTATTCCTGACTCTCGAAACCCTGCATAGCGAATAAACAGACACTTCCTCTACAGTACATTAAAGCAACTACTACAATGAGGATCTCTCTCTCCATCCCTAATAATAACTGTCTTACAAGCGAAGCTGACATTTTCCCCTGGAACGCAAGTCCATCTGTCTCTTATCTGAGCATAAAGCATTCTTGAACAAGCACTAATAAAATAAACTTGGTTTTAGCATCCATCTGCTCCACTGAGCTCTTCTCAGATCATCAAAAACGCTCCCAGCAGCACTTCTCTACCTTTTCTCTTTTTTTCCCCCTGAAAAGTGTTTTCCTGCAGGAACGATTATGTAGCCAATCCATCACGAGAAAAATGAAAAACAATACGCCTACTGAGAACTCCAGAAGAGGATCTAACACACCCTCCACGCTGAAGACGGCCCAAACCGACACCGCCGGTTTTCCACTTCAGGCATTTACTCCTCTGAATTGTTTGAAATGGATGATGAGTGTAGACAGAGAGGAGAGTAAAGTGTAATAAGGCTAGAGATTTATCTGCCCAGGGTTCGATCACTCGCAGAACCCAGAGCATAACCTCAGGTCTTCTCTCAGTAACACTGGACATCTTTATACAAGAGCAAGGCAAAGTCAAGCCATGGTTCAGTTCCTGATCTTGATGCTTTATGAACAGTTAAAGCTTGTTGGCAGTTTGGTGGATGTAGGAATCAAACTCACAACCTTCCGATTGGTAGCCCAACACCTTAACCACTAGGCCGATTGGTAGCCCAACACCTTAACCACTAGGCTACGACGTCCCTACCGTGTTCACCCGACGTGTGCCTAACGTTCTGCAGTTCCCACGCTGATAGTATTATTACACCAGCAAGCATCGATGCGACCGCTGATCATTTATGGTCTATGTAACTGTGTGAAATTCAGTGCTACAACGTGACAGGCGACATCAAGGCAAATTCGGCTGAGATGAATGTGATAATTATAACTAGGCCTGTTGATGCAGCAATGCGTTATATATAATGTTCTCCACTTCTAAGGGATTTATTCCAATGTTTACCATCTTTTTCATTCATGCATCCTTATTTGAATCTTTTTTTCTTTTTTCTTTTTCAAATTGTCTCATTTTCACTTTCGGCTGTATTACATTTGACAGGAAACAAAAAATCTTCTTCTTCTACAGTATTGGTGTAGTTGAATGGCATTCGCTAAATTCCAGGGGTTTCGTTACCGCGCCGTAAAGTGGGCGTGTTTCTGGAGATCTTGGAAAAACTTTTATATTTTATATCTATTATGCTTTATTATCTTACAGTTAAGCTATTTTCAAAAACAAATAAACAACCAAAAACTACGGTTAGGGTTAGGGTTAGATTATCAAATAGGCCACGCCTACCCGGTGACGCAATATCTGTTACGCTGTTCTGAAATCCCTGGAAATGAGTGCATCCCGTAATTGAACATGGAGTACAGAAATCTGACAGGAAAAAGTCTCTGAATACGAGAAGCCAGAATACTGTACAACCACCTGACCCCATGTACACATGGACATACCATCTGAATTAAAGTTGAACATGATCCTACCTGGATTTATCCTCCATTTACCCACATCTGGTGATTTTAGAAACTCAACCCAACACACGACTGTCTAAGCTGAAGTTGCTGTTTGTTTTTTCTACAGTTTGTTTTTCACTTCAGGATTTTATTCCTCTGGTTTCTGTGAAACGATGAGGGTCGACAGAGAGAACAAATAAACGAACTGTGTTGGCTGATGGTGATCATCCTCTGTTCTTCTCTCAAAGGCAGAGAGGACTCACTAGTGACAGGTCACAATTCTGAATTCAATGAGAATCCAAACAAGTGGCTAGAACGAAGAACGGGTTAGAATTCAGGTCAAAGCTTCGAAATTTCTATAAGAGTTTAACTCTGAATCTTAACCCTCTTTGCAAGCTGATCCTACTTTTCCATAGTTCCTTGGTCTCTTGATGAGTGAGAAGGATGGACTTCATGGTTCTTGAGGTATCATCCAAGTTTTACAGCCAACCAAAAAGCTGCTTTTTTATTCAATCCTTTATCTTGGACAGGGTCCGTGGTGTCTATCTGGACAAGCAGCTGAAACACATCCTTGATGGCAATATAGTCCATTGCAGGACACCATGCACTTCAGTAAGGCAGATCCACCTACCAAGAGGAAAGTGGACAACCTGGAAGACCAGTAATCCGAGCTTAGAATCAAACCAGGCTGTCTGACTCCTATATGACTCCTGTTGATACAGATAATCTCCATTTCCAAAAAGACAAACAGTAATATTACATTTTTTTAATCAATTACGTGAAACGTTTAGACCGCTACCACATCGGTTGTAGCCGACGTAGAACAGACAAACTCAGAGTGACTTCAAACATCGACACAGAATGAGATTACAACATACAACCTTCATTCATTTACTGTCTAAATGCTTGTAGCTCATTCCTCTCCAACATGTTCAACCCACCCCCCCCCCTCCCCGACTCTCGACCTGCAAACAAAATAAAACTACAACAAAAGAGTCCAATTTATTTCCTTTGTTAAGCGAGACAGATGGAAACGGAGGGAGAAAGCGAGAGGGGACTGATTACAGGGCTGTATTTATAACCTGCACTAATTACATGCCTTCCCTCCATATCAGAGATGAATTCACTTCATTTCAGACATCAGAAGAAGCAAACAGCCAGAGACGATCTTACTGTTGCCTTAGGGTGTGAGGATAGGGAAAGAGGGAGAGAGAGAGAGAGAGAGAGAGAGAGAGAGAGAGAGAGAGAGAGAACATGGAAAGCTTAAGTATGGGTTGTCAGGAGTAAACATTAGCCTAAAGGAAGACAGGGAAGTTTGTCTGGTACAACAAGCGCTGGTCGTGAGAACATGAGACAGATGCCTGCAGCAACTAGCTGCTATTATCAAAAGCAAGAAAACATTTTTGTGTTTGTTTTTTTTTCAGTGTGGGATTTGTACAGACAATTTTTTTTTTTTAGATGCGGGTCTTGTTTTTGTCTAATGACAAATATTTATGGGCCAACAATGTCCGAGCTGAAGTTATTCGATGATCACCCAACAGCAGAACTGACCATAGTCCAACACCACTAGCTTTCAGATTAGCATGAAGTGTGTGTTCAAGTTACGCGATATACCGATGTTCACTCAGAAAGTTAACAATACTGTGAAACAGAAATGACGATAGACAGAAATCTACGTAAATTCCCCTGTACGCTGTACAGTGCATTGCATAAGTATTCACCCTTCTGGGATTTTTTACAACCAGGAACTGAAATGGACTTCATTTGGATTATAAGTCATGGACCTACAAAAACAGCCCATAATATTAAAGTGGAGGGAAACACAGAACAAGTTGCCAAATATCAGCACTGTATTGATTCGGAAAAAAGAGAAAGATTCAGAAAAATTTGTAGCCAAAAACCATGGATGTCGAGCAACGCTTTAACTAAGTTAAGGAAAAAGTTTTGTCAGAGTGTCAAAGTTCTCGTGAAAATGGAGAGCCATGATCTGAAGCCAAAGAGTTCAGTTTTGGTCTCATCAGATCAGAGAACCTTTTAACATGTGTTTGAGTCTCCAGAACCTTTTTGACCAACTTTGAATGGAATATAATGGATTTATCGATGAAGTTACATGAGCACTTACATGGACCGATTGTGTAACTCTGCCCTCTGACAGTGAGTAAGACAGAGAGAAAGTTAGAGAAAAGCACTAGATGCATTAGTCCATGCGGCATTTTCAAAGATCCTAAATGTACTGTAGAAAAAGCCATTACCATCAATAGCGTAATAAATTATTTTAGGGGTTTTACTAATCTAAAACAGGTTCCTTACTCCGAGCAGGGTTCCGGGTGACCTCACCAGACGTACACAGACCTGTTTAACCGCAATTGCACTTTTGTGATACATGTATACATCGATACTAACTTAAACAGATAGATCGATGAAGCAAATCTTGGCCTAGAGCAGTCATTGACCCTGTCTGCCCAATCAGTGCCCTCTAATTAACAGAGCATGTTCAACTGCAACATTTGCCACAGCTAATCAGAGTCCTACAGTCTGCTAGATGGCTATGATTAGAGATGGCTGTAATTAGAAGTGAGCTAGGTAACAGAGTCACGGTGCTGATGATGACTCGTGAATGTTTCCACTCAGTGTACTGACAGCACCTTGATCAAGAACACCTTCATTTGGTAGATTCCGACAGTAGATCTGAGCAGTTTTACAGACATTTTGATGTTTCATTAGATCCTAATGAACAAGCCACAGGTGACAGTAGCAAGGTTGAGACGTCGAGTGGAATAAGACCTGTTCTGGGCCCTATCCAGGTAAAATTATTCATTAAAGCAGAAGGTTGTGATGTAGAGAACAAAGTGTTAGTCGTCCAGGATTGTCCGGTTGTAAGGAGTAATCTCAGGTATGGTACAAGCAAGGAGAAGAGGAAAAGATTGCAGCATCAGTGTTATGAGTGTGAGCCCTGACGATTAGCAAGACTCCATACACACCACACCATCCTTACTATGAATCCAGATATATTGGGTTATCAAAAAAACAAAACTAATTGCTAATCTGAACTAAACGTCCATCATGGCGTAATAAAAAAGTGTATCTTTAGTCTGGTATGCCGATGACCTGTAGTCCACTAACTTTGCTAAGGCTGTACAGACCCTAACCCTAACCCATGCCTATGTCTGAGTCTCTTTGCCTTTTCCTAGGGAATAGAACAGCCAATCAGTGAGTATCTTTTTCAGAAGTATGAGAATATACTTATTTATTTTTTCTTGTTGAGATTTTCAAGTATTAGTACCTCTTTGACAGGAGGAACATAGACTGGTTCTGCAACTTGCACACAAGTTCCCAGGCTATACTGTAGGTGTGACAGGGGTAAAGGATGTTTACTACATTTCCAGAAGTCTCATTAACAAACACCAGATGAACCCTGTGTTCTGGGAGTACATTTAAAGTTAGGCGAGTACAGGAAAGTATGTCTCCGAGTAAAAAGATCCATCTTACAATTAACAGTGAGGTGCATCTGAACTTACGAGATGAATTTAAATGAAGTACCATATGCCGAGGTAACAGTTTATAATCAACACACACAACATTCAAAAGGAGAGTTGTGTGAAATTGAGATTGTACACTGGGGTTGTTCAGTAAAACCTGGGGTCATGACCTCTGGGGAACAACAGTTGTTAAGTTGTTTAATCACTCAGCTGAGGTATTTCTCACATCTACAGTACTTCTATGTCAGGAATAGGATATCTCTTCATTTGTGCAAAATTGTTGCTGCAGTTTATTTTTTGTTAAAAGTGAGATAGCAGAGTTGCATCCGGAATCGTTTTTAAACTCCTCCTGTAATCGTTGATATGGTGAAGTTTTCAGGCATCTTCACAACCGAGGAGTCGTAGTTTCTTGGTAACATTGCGAGCTTTGATTGTATTGCATTGATTCATTCTCATATCCTTTCCTGGTTAATGTAAATATAATGGATTGCTTCAATGCATATAGTGGGGTTTATTTGCTGAGGTAAAAAAATAAAAAAAAAAAGCTCCTCCATCATTAGCAGGACAAAGCTTAGCCTAGTAGCTTGGCAGCTAAGATGTCGTATAGATACAAAAACCCAGTTTGAAAGCTTTAAGGAATTTCCACTCAGTGAGAGATCACAAGGGGTCGAACTTACTAAAAATAAAATAAAATCGCATTTCATGTGGTGGGTATTTTTTATCCTGACAAGAAACTGAAAATTCCTCAACTATTAGATATACATATATGTAATGAGACATTACAAAGTGTTTAGCGGGTCTTCTGATGGAGGCCATCGGACATAAATACAGAGACAACGATGTCAATCAGAAAGATCAACATGGACAGCGTGACAGGTCGAGAAGACAACAGGAACAGGAAGAAAGTCAATTAGGGGATTTTCGGAGAATTTGATAAGCAAAGATATTGGAATAAATCAGGACACTAGGAGAACCGTTAAAATACAAGAAAAAAATGAAAAAAGGAGGAGAACTCTGAGAACACAAGGAGAACTAGTGGATCTAGAAAAAAATAAGGACAGCAGGAAGTCTTGAAGAACACAAGAACTATAAGAATACAGCAGACTAGGAGAACTATGACTACGAGAACCAGAGGAGCGTAGAAGAAATCGGGAAAAAATTCGGACAAGAAAAAAATTGTAGAAATAAAAGGAGCCAGGAAAACAACCTCCTGGGGATCAAGGAGAACTGGAAGAAACTAGAAGATGAGAGAGAAAACTAGAAGAGACAGAACTGCGTGGATAACAGAAGACTAGCAGATATCGGAAAATAAGGACGTTCTGGATGGATATCTGAATAAGGAACGATTGACAAAGGAGTGATTAAGCATTAAGGCAGAAAACAGAAAGCCTATGTGATGAGCCAAAAAAAAAGATTAAATCTGCATACATTAAATAAATCTAATGTATTAGCTGTGGTTTAAACACTTAGCACAACACTGGGGGCTCCAAGTGAGTGGAGTCTTGAGACTTATACAATATCTGAAACTCCAGCAGATTAGGAGATCTTGTGTGTGTCAGAGCGAGTTGCTACTTCCACCGTAGGAGCCGGAGACCCGACTGCTTCCACATCAAAGGCTGAAATGTCCATTTATCACTTTCTGAAAGTTTTTCAAACGCATCATTATGTGCGAGGAGAGAAAGGAAGAAAATCATCCGTAATGTTTATGCCTGCTTTTAGTGCTAATGTTCCACTAAACGCTCAGCGGAAAAAAAAACCTCGGCACCCGTACCGGCGCTGGACAGGCAACCCGGCACAAATCAAAGCTCCAACTGTGGAATAATTCGAATAATGCAGCGCATTAGCAGCGCCGTGGCTGGTGTGGGGCACGTTAAACTCATCAACTCGTCACTAAAACGAGCAATAACGTGCGCTAAAACGGACGGAAATGGGAATTTCACTCAAGACAGGAATACGACGGGAGAGAGGAATAAAAACAGAGTAGACTGTAAAGGGAGTTCTCAGCAAAATACACAGCGCTCGCTCAGCATTAACAGGCTGGAGATCAAATTTAAAATAACAGCAATAATTATAAATAAACCAAGCAAACGGGGGAGGGAGTGATGTCAGATTCACTAGTCATAAAACTAGTCATGAATTATCAGTGCTTCAGAATAACAGAATAAATATTTCTTTAACGTTGATTATATATATATATATATATATATATATATATATATATATATATATATATATATATGTTTAATAAACGATGATGATGAGGATAACGATGATGATGGATGGTAATAGGATGTTGAAGCATTATAATGATGAGGATGATGATGATGATCATGAATATAATGATGATGATGATAGTGGTGATGATGGAGCATTATGATGAGGATGATAAGGATAACGAATGATGGATGAGGATGGAGCACTATGATGAGGATGATGAAGGAAAATGAAAGATGATGTCATTGTAAGGGGTCATAATGATAAGGATCATGAAGGGTGAAGGGTCATAATGATAAGGATAACGATAGATGATGTAAACGTAAACGTCAAATGAGGATATGATGATGATGCTGATGATGGATGATAATAGGATGTTAAAGCATTATGATGATGAGGATGATGGATGAGGATGGAGCACTATGATGATGATGAAGATAGTGGTGATGATGGAGCATTATGATGAGGATGAGGATAAGTATAACGATGATAGATTATGATGATAGATTAATAGGACGCTGAAGCATTATGATGACGATGATGATGATGATAATGAGGATGGGGATGATGAGAATAGTGGTGATGCTGAATTATGATGAAGGATAATGAAAGATGATGTCATTGTACTGTACATTGTACATTGTAACTGATGATAATGATGATGAAGGGTCATAATGATAAGGATAACGGTAGATGTAAATGTGAAGGTTAAATGAGGTTGATGATGATGAAGAGTCATAATGATAAGGATAACGGTAGATGATGTAAATGTAAAGGTTAAATGAGGATGATGATGATGATGATGATGATGATGATGATGGATCATTATGATAAGGATAATGATAGATGATATAAATGTGAAGGTTAAATGAGGATGATGATGATGATGATGATGATGATGATGATGATGATGATAAGGATAATGATAGATGATATAAATGTGAAGGTTAAATGAGGATGATGATGATGATGATGATGATGATGATGATGATGATGATGGATCATTATGATAAGGATATTGAAAGAAGATGTAAATGTAAAGGTAAATAAGGATGATGATGATGATGATGGTGAAAGCTCATGAAAGGAAGATAAAGGTATAAGTTAGAGAAGCATTGAAAGCATAAGGTTCAGGTCGTGTGCCGTGTCTCTGTTGAGTTTCAGCTCTGGGGTTTGACCTTAACGTGGTTTGATTAGCAGAGTGACATCTCAGGATTAAAGTGTGGCGTCTCTAATTGAAGTGGGAGCAGCGGCCGAGGGAGGAATACTAACCGCAGAGTGTGCACTCATTAGGGTAATCTAAACAGAGCATCAAAGCAGCGGGTGAGCGAGTGGAGGATGCTCGAGAAGCGCCAACATACAGATCCGGCACAAAAAAATAGCACACACACACACACAATATCTCTTTTATGAAGAGAAGTTTATTTATTTATTTATTTATTTATTTATTTATTAAGGAGGAATGAGTCTCCAGTGTCAGTGCTTTGTAGCAGTCAGAATCGTTCCGTCTTCAGGAACTCGCCCTTTTCCCAGACAACGTTGACCCTGAGTGCTTCATTCTTTACACTAGCGATCCAAGGTGCACAGTGCTTACTGTAAAATTCTCTATAAACATCACTAGGTGAGAAACGATGATTATTGATCTGAATCTGACTGACCTCTGTCTTTACTCACACGACCGCATGGAGATTAAAATCAACAATTTCACTAAAGAGCTCCTGGTCTGAGCTGTGGGGAAAAAATGCGCTGTTTCTACAGATGATTTGATAGGAGGTAAGAAAGCAAATTCTGATGTGTGTGCATATGTGTGTGTGTGTGTGTGTGTGTGTGTGTGTGTGTGTGTGTGTGTGTGTGTGTGTGTGTGTGTGTGTCCTGGAATTACAGAATATTAATTACACTCTGCAGACTTAATTTAACCATTTGCAAAATATGACAAGCAAACAAACATGACCTTTCGGACCGATGGTTGTATGCTGCTAATGATTAACACAGGAGGTGTGTGTGTGTGTGTGTGTGTGTGTGTGTGTGTGTGTGTGTGTGTGTGTGTGTGTGTGTTTCTAGAAGAGGTCTGGGTGAGATTCTGTTAAATAAATAAACAAACAAACAAACAAATAAATGAATAAATGCTTTTCCCAAATCTACCTAATACTAGTCCAAATGCAGCTCTACTGAAATTCTAAACCTACAACTTGCTCTTTCCAGCAAAGGACGAGACTGAAGCTGATGGCAGGTGAATTTTTGACCTCATACCGTGTTGACGTCACATATTCCCTGTAATTCATGTCTGCCTCAAAGTGATCAATGATGCTTGACTCCAATAGCTCCTTTAAGCTAATAATAATAATAATAATAATAATAATAATAATAATAATAATAATAATAATAAACTGTCACAAGCAGCTCAGATGAAGCGCTAGGACGGCTAATGAAGCGAGCTAGTGACAGAGAGAAACTTCTCCATCCAGCACGAGATGGTGCTTTATCTGCAGCAGAGCGGTTTGGGTCTTATGGAAATGAGCGCACGGAGTATTAGCGCTCAGTCCGTCTCACGCTGTCATCACTATGAACTGCTAACTGGGTGTCGTAGATAATATTCTGCTAATGAAACCCTGAAGAAATGAACAGTGATGCTAGCGGTGATGTCATACGGGGGTCCTTGCTTGATCATGGACCACCTCGAATAAGAAGGAACAAAGAGATTAAACAAAAAACAAAAAAAAACAAACAAACAGATGCTATTAAAATTCTCTTTTTTGTGTTCCTGTGAAGGACGATATAGTAGTGTAATGCTCAGCTTTCTTTCTCTCTCTCTTTCTCTCTCTCTCTCTCTCTCTGCTCTCGCTCTGAATAATTCAGGCGTTGTGTGCACGTGTAAGAAGGATCCGGAAATAGCTCACGCGCTGCTAAAACGAGCACGCAGACACCTAAATTTACTCTACACAGCTAGATTATTTATAGAACTCAGCTCATCAAAGTCATACGCAGCGCTAAAGGGAAGTTGTTGAGTCTAAATCAGAGAGAGAGAAAGAAAGAGAGAGAGAGAGAGAGAGAGAGAGAGAGAGAGAGAGATTTATATCAGTTGGACCCATACCCATGAACACATGAACAGATAAATAAAAAGTGAACTGATAAACAACCGAATCAATAAGTTACTAATATTATTCATTAACAGATTTTTTTTAAACACTATCCTACTGTAGATGGATTTGTTAGACAAGAATCATACACTACACTGATTTTTTTTCATTTCCAAGAACAAAAAAAATGGCACCCGACCAGATGGTAGACCGACGGACGTAGACTAAAGCAGCGAGCCTCACGTCAGTTCAGGGTGGACTGCTTGAGGAAATGGTGCAGAACCAATTAGTCTGGCTAAATGCTTCCCCGAGTGAATGTGAAACGCGATGCTCCTTTCAGGATTTACATACCGTGGAGTACGGAGACGAGCAAATGTTTACGACTTCATCGAATCAGTTGGGATCCTTACGTCGTGGTGCTTCAAAAAAAAGAGATCTTTTCGGTCCTGATATAACCACAGAGATAGAAACACTATCCATGGAAGAATGTGCAGTGCTGGCAGCTGCGGCGGCACTTTAACTTTTCTGTACGGTGTGTTTCTGAGCAAGATTGAGGGGGAAATATAGTATAGTGAAGCCTTCTTTATTCCCCAGCCCCTTTTGTCAAAGTTAAAATGCCCAACGATGTGGTTTTGATTGTCCAGCATTTTGGCCCTGATGGAAGAAGCTGGGAAACGGAGCAACCTGGATGCAAGATTAAAGTGTGACACTGATACATTACCAGACGAAGCACGACCGTACGAGTCGTCGGTGTAGATTACCGTGTGCATAGATCCTTTTTTAGATTACGCGACGATTACACGGTGAGTCAACAGCAATATACTGACAACAAATATTTCCTTTATATGCAGCACATTTTAGACAGTGGCTGAAAAACTGCTCTGAAGTGTTTGTCTGAGTCATACAGCTCAGCCCATTTCTATAAACTCTAAACACACAGACAGAGAGAGAGAGAGAGAGAGAGAGAGAGAGAGAGAGAGAGAGAGAGAGAATAAATCACTGTCTTAATTTCAACTGGAGCACCCAAATCATCCTGTCCCAGAAACAATAAAAAAACGAGACCCAGATACCACACAAACAGCACGATATCTCAACGACAGAAAAGCTTCCCGCCATCATAAAGAGACGAGTTGAAGGCCATTTTGCCTGAGTGGGAAAGACGGCACAGTGACGCCAGTCGATCCTGGACATCTGTGAACCATCTACCTCACATATTTTGGAGCGAGTGAGCGTTTTCCTTTAACCTGCTGGCCGATCGGTCGGTCTTTGGTGCGAACTGCTACTGCAGGGCACTTGTGGAAGAACGTTCCATGATGTGGGTTCTCCACAGAGCTTCTTTAAAATCAATGAAAATGAATTTAAGTGTGTAATCGTCTCTAGTACACAGTAACTTGTGCCTTTCCTGCTTTACTTCGAACATGACGGACACCTTCTGCTTCCTCTGAAGACCATGCCAGGTCTTTCCCCGTCACCAGGGAAACATGCAACAGTAAGTCTGGTTCCATTACCAGCATTCATTTTTTTTTACTGACTTAAATGACCAAATGTCCATTTTAAGGTAAAAATACAATACATGTAAAAATCCAGAACAATCGTCCTTCCCCTTATTCACTTTATCTATCAAGAACACCCAAAACCACACATCCTCTCTCCTGCCATTGTTAGCAAATCCCCTGGTCCGCTCACTCACTCACTCACTCACTCCCACATTCCATCAGTCACTCCCTCCCTCCTCCACTTATTCATTCGCTCCAACGCTGAGTCAGACCTAAAACAAGTTTAGTTCATCACAACATCAAACGCATCACTATATAACAAAGGCCTGGAAGATTAAGTGTGAAAACACCACCGACGCTAATACACAACAATAAGACCTTGCTCAAAAAGACTTTCTATTCTAGATTCTTAGAATCTATTACAAAAGATGAGGCAAAAAAAAAAAAAAAAGATTTCACACCGAACTCCTACTCGGAGCAGAATAAGAGAGGCATGGCAGGGAAATCACGCCACTACAAGTGCTAAGATTACAGGTGGAATGCCATGCTTCCTCTACGTGCTAAATAAATCCTGGGTTTTACAACAGAGTTATTACAGCGTGTTTGTTTATATGTTTAAGTAGGCTAATAAATCAGCCATGCAGACGGAGCGTGTGAGCACCAGGTGATTTCACTATTACAGGTGGATTGGCAGGATATTGGTACAAAATGGCCCAAATTCCCTTCTTCCCTCTCTCTCTCTCACACACACGCATTCTGACTCTCATTACAGCTAATTGCACTGCTTCTGCCCAGGAGTTCTGATTAGCCAAAACAACAACAGCAGAGAGATTATGGGTTTCTGCAGATGTCCTCTCTCTCCAGGCAGTCGCATCCTTCTGTCTTTACACATATCTCACCCCAGATGCCTTCTTCTATCCTTCTCTTTCCAACCTCCTCTTTAAAAGTAGTCCATCCTCCTTCACTTTCTGACTCATCGGCTGCTTTCACCTCGTGTCTAAAACAATAACCTTGTGCGCTGGTCCAGGTTTTTGGTAGTCCGTGTTTTTGATATCTTAAAACTGGGCTTCTGCCAGCCAGATCCATCAAACCCCTTCAGATGATTCAGAATGCTGCTGCTGCATGCCATGTTTTCATCCGACCCAAAAGGACCAAAGTCTCACCCCTATTTGTGTCCCTCTACTGGCTTCCTCTAACCACCTGCATCAAATTCAAGACCTTGATGCTCACGTACAGTACCTAGTCTGGAACACCACCCCCCTACCTCAAACACTCTCTTTGAGGTTTATGTTTTCTCTTGCAACCCCTGATAAGTTAGCCACAGACGGCAGGTTATGCCGACTCAAAGAAGCAAGAGGTCCCTTTATACAACCTTCAAAGAAGCAAGAGGTCCCTTTATACAACCTTCAAAGAAGCAAGAGGTCCCTTTCAACAATCGGACTTGAATCTGGGCAGCAGAATCTGTTACTATCTTCAAAACCCATCTAAAGTGCCACTCCTTCCATAAACACTTAACTAACCCCAAACTTGTACCCATTCCAAAAAAACACATTTTAGGATCCTTCATGAAATAAGTGGTGTATTGGCCAGGGATTAGCCCTTACCCATGATTTTAACTTAATACAGCTAAGTACGGTGACCCATACTCAGAATTTGTTCTCTGCATTTAACCCATCCAAAGTGCACACACACAGCAGTGAACACACACACCGTGAACACACACCCGGAGCAGTGGGCAGCCATTTATGCTGTGGCGCCCAGGGAGCAGTTGGGGGTTCGGTGCCTTGCTCAAGGGCACCTCAGTCATGGTATTGCAATTCATCAAGTCAAACTCTCTAAGCATTAGGCCAGGACTAATGGTTCGGTTTAGGGTTAGGGTTAGCATAACAACTGCAGTAAAATCCTCATATCATCATTGCATTACAGGATCCAAGCATCCAAGCGGTTGCTCTGAGAAGACATGACTCACAAGGGACCTAATGCAGGCATGATCATGCAGTCAACTGCAGGTTCAGGAATTGGATGGACAGATGTTCTTGTTCGTGGTCCCAATGGTGTCCTTAACACAGCAGGCAAAAAAGCAAGTAGGTACAGTCTGCTAAATGCTGTAAAAAAAGTAGGTAGTCTAACACTGTCTATATGTCTCCTGTCTTCTAGGCTCGGTAGACCAGTTTAAGGGTTTTGTTCCATGCAGCATGGCTTGCTCAAAGAAAACAAGGCTCCAATGAAGTGGTACACCAGCGCAATGAATAATTAACTTATCTCTGGAGTGGTTGTGGAACCAAGTGTCTCTGTGCATTAGCATCCATGTGTGCGTTTGTTCTTCTGACAGCATTGAACTAGTTTGTGTGTGCTAGGGTCCTCGTGGTCACGCTTACATAATGCTGATGCATAACAAGAGCACCATTATGAGAGGATGAATCAGATGAGTGTGTGTGTGCATGCTCTTGTGTTAATTAGAAGAACCCCTGAGCAAGACTTTGCATAGAGCAATCATAACCAAAGGTGTGTGTGTGTGTGTGTTTGCTTGGATGTTATAAAAACCTACCTTTGTTAATTATTAAGGCTTGGTGCCAGTCTTGGCCCGGGTGCTGCACAAGAGGCTAGGCTAAGCATTGTTAAGAGGGTTAGTGTGGAGTGCTAGCGGTGCTGCTCTTTTAATTACCAAATAACGCTAGCACCACTGTGTGGTTAATTAGCAAGTAGTGGTAGCACTGCCACTCTATTCATTACCAGCTAGCATCAGCTCCAATGGGAAAAGGAAGTGGACACTGAAATGGACAGAGTGTTAGACTGAAAGATAAATAGAAACAAATAAAGAGGTGAAAAGGCTAGCACAGATCTACTGCTCCTGATCCAGCTCTACGTAAAAACATCCACAAGCTGAACACATCTTTCTGGAAAATACCGGACTGCGCAAACAGTGTGGCAGGGCGCCATTTTGGCCAACGGACAACAGCTGCAAGACGCAGTGCCAGGCTGCTAGCTGAAGTAGCGTCCAGCTCATCAGTATGCGCATATGACGGCTTCGATTTGCAAAGCAGGCAGGAGCGAGAGACGACTTCACAGACACAAAACAGATGCGTTCCGCTCGAAGAGATTAGCGATAAACATTATCCTAGAGTAATCATTCGGGTAGGTACCTAAAAAAAATTCTAGCGCTGAAATAAAAGCCCATAATTATACCGCTATCATTTTTCTGTCTATAAATGGTAAACGATCCATTTCCTCTTTTGTCATGGTCGAATGTTTAGCGGTCACATGCAGTTTTTGCTATTGTGTAACAATGCATAAATGGACATTAGGGATGATCAGATGTGTAAGACTCGGTACTAATGTGAACATGTTTCTGACTCGTGAGGCTGAGAGAAGACTGGATCTGATCATGAATCACTGTGGCAGATTTCGACATCTGTTCGGTCTTCTCGAGACCTTTCGCTCGACTCACTGTTGTTCACTCAACTTGTCACATTCTCGAAGAGGCGCTCGGGCAGATGGAAATGTGGATCAGTATTTCACACATCAAGGAGCAAGAATTTACAAGTTACCCACCAGACTACAACCACGCTAGGCTCTAGCACCACATTTTGTGTCTTTTTGTATTAGCGTAGAATAAATGTACTCGATCTGACTGCCCTGATTAACGCTAACTGAAAGTGTCCGTCGAGTTACGGGCTTGTATGCAGACTATCCATCGATGCATTTCAGGAGTTAAGATGATCCTCGATGATCTCAATTAAATTCGTTTGTTCTCTCAAGGTTGGGGCAAATATTTGACAGCGTTCAGTAAGAACTCCATGACAGCCTTTTGAGGTTTGGACACAATTAAATGAGGGACCAGATCTGTGTTCCCTTTCACTTCATAAATCTGTCCAATTCAATCAAATGAAAGCCCAATTATTCTGCTAAGTCCTTCGAGCGTTTCAACACTCATTTATCCAGTGGTGCAGTGAGCATTGAGAGGAAGACAAAAAAAAACAAAAAACGCTCTGAATCCTCCATAGTCACAGTGAGCATAGATCCCACTTCTCCTTGCCTTTCACACCCCCTGAGCGTCAAAAGAGCAACATTTCACGAGGCAAAGGCATGATTCTGTTCCACTGACTCATCTTCAGAGAGTTGTACCATGACCGAGAGGCCGCAGTCCACCATGTGCCATCTTGGATCAGCGTTTGTGTGACTGCTCACACATCCCAGAGACCAGGCAGCTAAAAGGTCCTGCCATGCAAAGGACAGTTGGCTAGCACACTAAACACTGTGGCATCTATATTGCCATGCTTGGCTTACTAAAGGGTATCAGATCCCTCCAGAATTATTGAAACCCAATACAACAAAAAAAGAGCTTTGTTTTTGAGTCTCATCCTGTCCATAGAGGTTAGCGACATTGTTGCTTCACGCCTGAATGCAGAATATTTAAGCTCTTTTATAGTCCTATGGTTGTGCAGGTTGGACTCGCCTTACTCCAGTTCAGACCACAGGATTTTCTGTAGGGTTAAAACCCTAACACTGAGGCGGACATTGGCATATTATGACTTTTTCATACGAGTCTTTCACTGGCTTTGTACGAAATGGAAATCGTCATGTTGAAAGCTCAATCCATGGATCTGTCTGAACCTCCTGACAGTAACAATTAATATTGTGCATGAGCAAAATTCACATTTTACGGTCAGAATTCACAAGAACCCTTAAACGAGCAGCCACGCACAGTGCCGATGCTGCTGCTGATGGAGTGCACAGCCAAAATGTTTGGCTTTTGTTCTTATCTGCCCACGGCGGTTTTATGAGGCCCTACAATTAGACTTTCTCTCATGAAAGTTTCTTTTTTTGGCAATTGCTCAAAGCAACGGTGTATTTTCAACCATGACAACCACAAGAATGGAAAAACAAAAATAAATCAACAGCCAAATTTCAGCTCAGTGATCACTTTTTCTATCCCTCCTCCTCCTCCACCCTCCTCACTGTGTGTAGGAACAGTGAGCTCATATGCTCATGGGGCCAACTGCTGACAAATAAGTGGGGCTTAATATCTATTAAGTGATTTGTGCAAGTGCAAAATTATTTGTATTTTCTCCTGATAATAAAAACCCACAGGGTTTATGATTAACTTCATATTATTACTCCTAGGAATGTGAATATGATAAATCCAGGGAAATGATCGCAAATAAGTAAAAAAAACAGACAAACTCATTTTAAAGATGTTACATCGTTCATTTAAAATGTTCTTTAGATGTTACCATTTTAATAGAAAGGAGATGGAGCATAAAGGTTGCACAAGAAAATACAGGGTCTCCTCTTGTACTGCACGGTTTATACGACGTCGGCTAATCCAAAGACTTGTCTGACGAAAACTCTAGTCGAATGAAATAACGTACAAATAACGTACAACCTACACAATAAACAGTAACACTACACACTATATACTGGGGAAGTCGTGGCCTAATGTTTCGAGTGTTTGACTCCTAACCCTAAGGTTGTGGGCTCGAGTCCCGGGCCGGCAATACCACGACTGAGGTGCCCTTGAGCAAGGCACCGAACCCCCCAACCGCTCCCCGGGCGCCGCAGCATAAATGGCTGCCCACTACCCTGGGTGTTTGTTCACGGTGTGTGTGTTCACTGCTGTGTGTGTGTGCGCACTTTGGATGGGTTAAATGCAGAGAACAAATTCTGAGTATGGGTCACCGTACTTAGCCGCATGTCACGTCACTATGTACTCTAGTGTATGAGTGTTGTATCGTCTCAAATGAAACACTGACTTTGTTGTAGTTGTTGGAAAGTAAAATCGCAAAGTGTGCGCTTATTTAAAAGATGTTGTTCAGCACAAACACACAACTCGCACTATTTACACAATATAGTGTAGTACAGTACCGTGTGAGCCAACAATTTGGGATACATATAGAGCAAGAAATCTGCAAGAAATGAATGAAATCTGTCTTTAGTGTTATGACGATCGAATTTGGGTTATGTTTAGCTACCAAAACGTAAACCCTTTCATACTGTAAGCTCGAAGTGTGTGTCTCTTAACAGTCCGTCAAGGAAAACCAGGAAACACTGGTTATATTATATTAATATAATAATCATAAAAGGGTTACATTATTTCTGCTGGCAGCGTCTCATTAATCTCGTCTCTCCGTCTCGTTGCATTAGCGCTGCCACACAACCTCGATATAACAGACCTTTTTACAGAATGATTACAGAGACAAGTGGAGCTGTTTTTCTTGTTCCGAGGTGGTTCGTTTTCTTTGTGTTCGGAAACGGAGCTTGCGAACCTGCCATCAGATTTTATATGGAGTGTAATTTGTCTCAGTCTATTCGAGGACGGCCAAGGACAACGGCGAGGTATACGTTGGAGCTCTTTGTCAGCATACAGAAATAAATTAATTTATCAGACTCGATTCAAGCAGGCATCTACTTTCCTAATACCTGAGAGAGAGAGAGAGAGAGAGAGAGAGAGAGAGAGAGAGAGAGAGAGTATATTTCATCTCTGCAACATGAAAGACAAAGAAAAGGAAATGATCTGACACTGTGTTATGAGTACTGAAGCATAAATTAGCCTGCTTTTGCTTCAGAAGGTCAAAGTTCACCCAGGCTAGAAAGGAAATATCCTGGTTTCCGAGCCCTCGTGTGTTGAGGCTCTGAATAGACTCCTTCCCCTTGAGGCACCACAGGCTCTCGGTCCTCATTATGGAAATGTCACCCTATCGAGTGGTTAATAATAGTGAACGGTATAATCGTTTCAGACCTTTTGCGTTGCTTTCCGCATGCGCTAGGTACACACCAATAATAATAATAATAATAATAATAATAATAATAATAATAATAATAACAACATATAAAAGCAAGCAGGCAACCTGTTAGCCACGTGCATATCATGGTGCGATGTTAAAGGGTTAGAGGATCACAAAGGGTTGACATTTCAGTGAAGTAGAAGACGGAGAGTGTTAGCAAGACAGTGAGTGCTACAGGCCTGAGTGTCTGATCCCATTTTTCATTCATCAGACAGCCACCAGATCTGTTTGACATCGAAGAACTACAAGTAAAAACAGTCAGGAAAGTGATTCCAAAAGGTTAGTGGAAAGAAGTAGATCGTGAATAAGATCTGATGTGAAATATGTCCTCGGTTCTACACTGGACATGTGCAAAGAGACAGTCGAGCAAAAACGATTTCAGGAATTCCGGCTACTGGAGTGCGTTCAGATCAAGACACTTGTACATTTTAGAGACTCGAACCCACAACCTTAGGGTTAGGAGTCAAACACACTAACCATTAGGAAACGGCTTCCCCCTAATAATCCTGTCATTTATGTTACTATACATGCATCTGATCGAATATTAAACCTGATCAACT
>NC_062527.1:21236234-21263734 GCF_022655615.1 Tachysurus fulvidraco | reverse complement strand
CGCCATGATGCTTGTGTGTGACTGTGTCTGTGACTAAGCTCTCATATCCTGTGTGTGTGGTTGAGCATTGGTGTTTAAGTGTCTCTGAGTGTGCTGTTGTATGTGGTGTATGGCGCTGTAACAGAACTGTGGTTCACACAGGACACGCACCTGAACACACTGCAGTGAGCGCTCATACCTCAGAACCCACTGCAGCACTGATTCACATCTTATTATTCTGATCAGTGTGTGTGTGTGTGTGTGTGTGTGTGTGTGTGTGTGTGTGTGTGTGTGTGTGTGAGTGTGTGTGTTGTATAATGTTATTTTTATGGTTTAATGAGATGATATGATGCTAGGCATTCCCCAGCTGTTCTTTATTAGCTAATATACTAACCACCTGTTTTCAATACACGCTCATATTCCTCAGTCAATCTGATTCACACACACACACACACACACAGCTGAAACACTCACGCACGCACACACACACAGCTGAAACACACACACACACACACAGAGCTGAAACACTCACACACACACACACACACAGCTGAAACACTCACGCACGCACACACACACAGCTGAAACACACACACACAGAGCTGAAACACTCGCACGCAAGCACACACAAACACACACACATCTGAAACACTCTCTCTCACACACACACACACACACACACACACACACACACACACAACTGAAACACACACACACACAGCTGAAACACTCACACACACACGCACACGCACACGCACACACACACAGCTGAAACACTCACGCACGCACACACACACACACACACAGCTGAAACACTGACACACACACACACACACACACAGCTGAAACACTCACACTCACAGCTGAAACACTCACACACACACACACACACACACGCACACACACAAACAGCTGAAACACTCGCACGAGCACACATACAGTCACACACACCTTAAACACACACCTTAAACACACACACACACACACACACACACACACACACACACACACACACACACACACACACACACACACACACAGAGCTGAAACACACACACACACACACAGCTGAAACACTAACACACACACACAGTTTAAACACACACCTGAAAAATGCAAACTGCTGGAGCACCAATACACACCCAACCCACACAGAAACACACACACACACACACACACACACACACACACACACACACACACACACACACACACACACACACACACACACATCCCTCTTCACTGGAACACGTGTATTTGAGTAACATGACACTGCGGTGTTCAAAATGACATGCAACATTCTGTCACTTCACCTTTCAACACAAACCCGAGGTCTGCCATCTAAAATCTGTGTGTGTGTCTCTCTGTGCACATGTGTGTGTGTTTGTGTGTGTTTGCGTCTCCGTGCATGTGTGTGTCTCTGTGCACGTGTATGTTTGTGTGTGTGTCTCTGTGCACGTGTATGTTTGTGTGTGTGTCTCTGTGCACGTGTATGTTTTTGTGTGTGTGTGTCTCTGTGCACGTGTGTGTTTGTGTGTGTGTGTCTCTGTGCACGTGTATGTTTGTGTGTGTGTCTCTGTGCACGTGTATGTTTTTGTGTGTGTGTGTCTCTGTGCACGTGTGTGTTTGTGTGTCTCTGTGCACGTGTGTGTGTGTCTCTGTGCACGTGTATGTTTGTGTGTGTCTCTGTGCACGTGTTTGTGTGTGTCTCTCTGTGCACGTGTATGTTTGTGTGTGTGTCTCTGTGCATGTGTGTGTCTCTGTGCACGTGTGTGTTTGTGTGTGTGTCTCTGTGCACGTGTGTGTCTCTGTGCACGTGTGTGTTTGTGTGTGTGTCTCTGTGCACGTGTGCGTTTGTGTGTGCGTCTCTGTCCACGTGTGTGTTTGTTTGTGCGTCTCTGTCCACGTGTGTGTTTGTTTGTGCGTCTCTGTGCACGTGTGTGTTTGTTTGTGTGTCTCTCTGTGTCTCTGTGCACGTGTATGTGTGTGTGTGTCTCTGTGCACATGTGTGTTTGTGTGTCTCTGTGCACATGTGTGTTTGTGCGTCTCTGTGCACATGTGTGTTTGTGTGTCTCTGTGCACGTGTGTGTTTGTGCGTCTCTGTGCACGTGTGTGTGTTTTTCATCTGCTGTAAGGCTGTGATCATGTGTGGGTGCTATAAGACGTAACACACATCTGAAGAAGAAACAACATCCCAAAGCCCCCCCCCCCACCCCCCTCCCCTGTCTCTCGCTCTCTTTCTTTTTCTGTGTATCTTATTTAGAGCGTGTTTTGCTTCGCTTTCCTCCTGCCAGCAACGTCTGTCACACACTAATTCAATTTACAACCTGGCCCAGGACCGATCTGCTCACCTGCTTATTCTCTGTGTGTGTGTGTGTGTGTGTGTGTGTGTGTGTGTGTGTATGTGTGTGTGTGTGTGTGTGATTCAGCTGTATAAAGACTGGCAGTAATCGAAACCATGTCATAGGTGATATAGAGCTTAAAGAAAAGGCAAAGTGGTTTGAAAAGCATGAGACACACACACACACACACACACACACACACACACACACAAGATAGTGATGATAAATCACAGTCCTTTGACTGACTTTAGAAAACTTTAAATAACAGCGTACATGTGTTTAATCTGTTTATGTGGATCATCTGCTCAGTCCAGGTGAAATAGCTGTGGCTGTAGAAACACTAGCCTATTACAAACACTTCAATATATAAATAAATAACTATAATATATAACTATAGTCAGAGCTGCCTTTCGGGATAATTAATCAACACCTTCTGACTTATCAGAATCCAGGCTGTGTGTGTGTGTGTGTGTGTGTGTGTGTGTGTGTGTGTGTGTGTGTGTGTGTGTGTATGTTAAGGCCAGCCCCTACAATGTGTATAACTAAGCACTTAACCTTTGTGAGCAAGGATAGTTAGTCCTCTGTAATGTGGCACCTGTCCCCTTGTTAGAGTATAGATATCAGTGTGTGTGTGTGTGTGTGTGTGTGTGCGTGTGAGTGAGAGAGAGTGTTACAGACAGGTAGAAAAAAACCAGCCCTAGATTATCTCACCTGCTTGATCTGTCAGAAAGCCAGACACACACACACACACACACACGCACACACACACGCACACACACACAGTTCTTAGCAGAGTACATTGAATTACAACACTATTACCTCTTTAATCCTGAGGAAGTGGAACAGAACATTTTCATTACATCATCCTGAAAGCTAAAAATAGGACATGAAAGTGGAGAGAAAGTGCTCATCTGTCCCAGGGCGTGTCTGTAATCTCGTCTCTCATGATGACATCATCACGGTCATGTAGCGGGCAAGTGCCTTTAAACCAGCTGGATATTTCAGATCCAGCATTAAGGACCAGCACTCTGTCTATCTGTACATGACTTGTAAAGACCACGTGACTTCATCCAGTTGGCCGAACAGGAGACAGATGAAATACAGGCTGCAGTGTGACCTTCAGTACACTAATGTTTAACACGTTAACATCTGTCTCTCCATTTACGGACCATGCTCAGATTATTATTACTACTAATACACAAATAACGTCGTAATTTAATTCATTTGTAATCTGAACTCTGTAACTAATCTCAGATCTGTAATAATCTGTGATCTGTAATAATCTGTGATCTGTAATAATCTGTGATCTGCAACTAATCTCAGATCTGTAATAATCTCAGATCTGTAATAATCTCAGAACTCTAACTAATCTCAGATCTGTAAATAATCTCAGATCTGCAACTAATCTCTGATCTGTAATAATCTCTAATCTGTAACTAATCTCAGATCTGTAATAATCTCAGATCTGTAATAATCTCAGAACTCTAACTAATCTCAGATCTGTAAATAATCTCCGATCTGTAATAATCTCATATCTGTAACTAATATCTAATCTGTAATAATCTCAGATCTGTAATAATCTCAGATCTCTAACTAATCTCTGATCTGTAATAATCTCAGATCTGCAACTAATCTCTGATCTGTAATAATCTCTAATCTGTAACTAATCTCAGATCTGTAACTAATCTCAGATCTGTAATAATCTCAGATCAGTAACTAATCTCTGATCTGTAATAATCTCTAATCTGTAACTAATCTCAGATCTGTAATAATCTCAGATCTGTAATAATCTCAGATCAGTAACTAATATCAGATCTGTAATAATCTCAGAACTCTAACTAATCTCAGATCTGTAAATAATCTCAGATCTGTAACTAATAACTAATCTGTAATAATCTCAGATCTGTAATAATCTCTGATCTGTAATAATCTCTGATCTGTAACTAATATCTAATCTGTAATAATCTCAGATCAGTAACTAATCTCTGATCTGTAATAATCTCTAATCTGTAACTAATCTCAGATCTGTAATAATCTCAGATCTGTAATAATCTCAGATCAGTAACTAATATCAGATCTGTAATAATCTCAGAACTCTAACTAATCTCAGATCTGTAATAATCTCTGATCTGTAACTAATAACTAATCTGTAATAATCTCAGATCTGTAACTAATCTCAGATCTGTAATAATCTCTGATCTGTAACTAATATCTAATCTGTAAAAATCTCAGATCTGTAATAATCTCAGATCTGTAATAATCTCAGATCTGTAATAATCTCTGATCTGTAACTAATAACTAATCTGTAATAATCTCAGATCTGTAATAATCTCAGTTTGGTGAATTCAGTACAACTCCCAGGTCCCTAAGCAGAACTCAGCACTCTACGCTTCTCAGCATGTTAGGGAAACTCAGCACAGTACCAAATGTGAGCTGAGCTCAGTAACACAGCTCAGTATTGTAACTGCACTCAAAGGCAATGACAGAGAGGAAAATAAAGGAAAGTGAGAGAATGTAGCAGAACGCTCTCTAATGGACTTTTAATGACACTGTGTTAATGAGCTGCTCTGATAATGCTGTTTGTATTCTGAGACATTTTCCAGCAGTTATCACAAATCAATAGTCTACACAGACACACACACACACACACACACACACACACACACACACACACACACACACACACACACACACACACACACACATCAAAGCGCACCCAAAAATACAGCACTGATGGGCCAAACACTCTCTTCAATGGACTCAAAAGCAAAACTGTATTACTGAAGAGAATGAGAGGAAATCATATGCACACATACAGACACACACAAATATACACACAAACACACAGATACACACACACACACATACACACACACACACACACACACACACACACACACACACACACACACACAGAGGATATGAAGGAGGCTATGACCGGAGCAATAGGATAAACGCGTATTATCTCTGTTGGAGTCTCACTGTTCCCACTGTGCCAACAGGTATTATCAATTCACCCAAAGTACGTCACACACATACACACACACACACACACACACACACACACACACACACACACACACACACACACACACCGACAGACTTTTGGGGAAAACTTTAACTCATCACTAAACAGTGAAAAATAGAAAAAAGGCTTAAATGTATGAAGTGTAAGTGTATGTGTGTGTGTGTCCACTGTAAAACATATGCCATCTGTCGAGCATCAGCTGTGCTCCACTACTGAAACCGCGAGTCAAATATTTATAAGATTTTTAGTGCAAATCCAAACACACTGCTATAAATACAGAAGCCATATAACTGTGTGTGTGTGTGTGTGTGAGAGAGAGAGAGAGAGAGAGAGAGAGAGAGAGAGAGAGAGAGAGAGTGTATGTCTGTGTGTGAATGAAATAAAGAATGAAATAAAAATCAAGGCATTAAAATAAGAAATAAGGCGAAAGTTAAAGCGAGCAGCAGAATGACGCCACCGTTATGACACGCGTTCTGTTGTTCTCACGTGCTCAGTCACACTCAAAGAAAAACAAATAAACTTTGATTAATCAATAAAGATCAAAACCAATGATATAATTAACAAAAGGAAACGGATTAGAAGGAGACGCAGATAAAAATGGCATCTCTGTAAGGCCCGCCTCCACTTTCACTTCATATTACTCAGGGAGATGAGCTTCCTCATCTGTTCCATCTTTAACCACTTAACTTATTGCTCGGTTTAATTAGCTAAATTGGGAGTAGTAGGAGAATGAACGAGGACAGTGTGTGTGTGTGTGTGTGTGTGTGTGTAGTGATGATGCTGAAAGATCATCATGACAGATGCGAATGAGCATGGATGTCTAACAAAGAGGGATAGTCAAAACACACACACACACACACACACACACACACACACACACACACACACACACACACACACACACACACACACACACACACAATAATACTGAAATTAAGCATAGCAGATTGTGAATCTTAGTTTTAATGTTTTTCAGAGGGTACAGGACAGTTACACACAGGGGGCGGAGTCTAAGTAAAACAGAGGCGTGTCTCACTTATGTCAAATTATGACCTCGAGCGATTTTGGCTGGAGTGAGGAGCAGTATTAATGCCACACTACTGTACGACACACTGAAATGTACACTATTTACGTATTCATCGATTAAATCATGTAAGGACGAGTTTACAATTTTACTGAACTGAACTGAAAACATCAGACTGTAAGCAGGACGAAACGGGATCGTGTCTGATTTCAAGGCAGCAAATACAACCTAATAGGATGCGCTGGATCAAGTGCTATTTTATCGGCTGCAGAATAACGAGCTTAGGAGCCATATTATTCGGTCCAAATGGCTGATGTCTCTGATGTCTGGTTTCCCTTTGGTCCTGAGGAGGTGTTGCGTCCCTGCAGGATATCAACGGCCATCGCGGTCTGGTTTGTTAGACGTGAGATTAGGAAATGGGCTCAAAAGGAAAAAAAGAAGAACAGAATCAGATGCAGTCAATGGAAATTGTGCTGAAGATGTGGTTGAGTGTGCATGACAGGAGGCTCTGATCTCATGGAACTCTGCATCTCGGGTTGATATCCAAAAAGGCATTATATTCACATCCGTGAGTGTACGTACACAGATATTTAGATCTGATCCCTTGAATGCAGTTCAGGAGCCACGACCAAACGCATTATCTTCAACATGTACCACCTACCTAAGCGTTGTTTAGGTACGATGATAAATTCACAAGGTTTCCCAGTAGAACATTGTAGAGAGCATCCCACTGCCTCAAACAACTCGCCTTCTTCCCATAAAGCATCCCATAAAAATCAACCAAGGATAAAGTATTCATGCCGTGACGAATCATCTTTTCTTACATTATGTGGATGGCCGGGTGTGTGGGTGAGTCGCCTACCTGCAGAAGAGATGGGACCGGGATGCACTATGGGAAGAAGACAAGTCGGCAGAGGCAGAGGCAGTGTGACGCTATGGGTAACATTCATACCTACCCAAACACTGCCGCAGACCAAGTACCACTTCGTGGCAACAGTGTTCCCTGGTGGCAGTGGTCTCTTTCAGCAGCAACCATTGTTTAGGAACGGTTTGAAGAACATGACAAAGAGCTGAAGGTGTTGATATGGACTCCAAATCCCAGATTCAAGCTCAACCCACAATCGTCCAGTCACAGAGGGACCCCCCACGCCCTCCATCTCAAAATTTACAGGACTTACAGTAAATGTCCGCTAAAGTTTTGGTGCCGGAAACCACAGGACACCTTCAGAGGTCTTTTGGAGTCCATGCTTCGGGTCAGAGCAGTTTTAAGGATAAGAAATTTTTTTGAACCATTTTTTTGTCCTGTCCTTCTATATTGCTGTTCTATTGCTGTGACCGAGCTTTTCAGTACTCCTTCTGTCAGTCTTCATTTCTTTCATTCTTTGCATCAGCCAGAGTGACAGGATCTCATAAGCTTTGCACTTAATACTCAATATCTTCCTCTCCAGGATTTCTCTCTCACTATATCTCACTATACCACCAGAAAAAAAAAGTTCTGATTCAATTCGAATTCTAGGGACAGGCACCACTACAAACTTGCTGAATTTTAATAATGAAACCAAATAAATACTACTGTGCCTAAAAAAAATAACTAAGCCACTCTTTCCTTCTTCCTCTTTCCCTCTTTACTTTGTCCATATTTATCAGACCCTGCTGTAAATCAGAGCCGGAATAGACAGGGAGGCTCCAGACGTATGCACTGCGCCATGATGGACAGCACCTGGGTGACAACTCTGAAAAACAAGTAGATAAATCAGCCTGAGCTGTGTCACCAAGCTCCGCCCACTACGGCCATCAGTCAGAATGATGGGCGTCTCTTGACACCGCCCTGATTTGTGCAATACAGTGCCGTACTGGGGGAGATCTGGAGAGAGACAGAGCGCAAGAGATGAAGTACGTGGGTAGTATTTTATCACTGCACGGCGACAACCAGCCCACATCACTTTCTAAAAATATCCACGAGTTCTCTTCAGGTGAGCAGTGTTGACAGAATCTCTGCTCCTGCAACCAAGCTGGATGATATAATCCCTCACCTTTAGAGGAACATGACTGATATCTCGCAAAGAAACGGCCGATGTGTAACTCTAGACGATATCGTAACTCACAGAAACACGGTTATCTTGCAATTAGTAGCTAAGCTACCAAGATGAATCGGCTTTACTCGAGGCCAGAAATGGAACATTAGTCCAGACATTTAAAAAGCAACTTGGTTTGTGTAAGATTCTGTTTCAGAAAGTCAATATGTATTATTTACAGTGTTTGTTCCGTTCATGTCAGTTACCGTGATTACAAAACACTTTAGATAACTGTCACAAAGGCTCGCATTTAGCCAAATTTACTAGAATAGAATAGAATAGAATAGAATAGAATAGAATAGAACGGGGGCATAGAAGCCTTTATTACCGCCACATATACATTACAGCACAGTGGAATTCTTTTCTTCACATACCCCGAATGAAGAGGTTGGGTTCAGAGTGCAAAGGCAGCTATGAAACAGTGCCCCTGGAGCAGGGGGGAGTTGAGGGCCTTGCTGAAGGGCCCAGCAGTGGCAGAGCTTTAACCAGTTGAGCCACCACTGCCCCAAATCCAATAGGTCAAAACATGCTGTACCTAATGTAAACCATTTCTGAATTCTGATTGGTCAGAAAGTGTTGATTAAATTCCTTTAGCCAGCCCATATGTTATATGCTATTGGCATCAGGAGTTTTGCATGTTCTCAATCACTAAGCCGCAATGTTTATCCATATTGTATAGAGACAAATTCAAATAAATCCTGAAATTAGACTATTTTTTCAGCTATGTAAAAAAATAAATAAATAAATCACACTACTGTGTTGAAGCTTTTAGAATAAAAAAAGAGTTCGCTACCGATCGCTGTTGTGTTCCAAGAGAACGTAAATGTTTTTAGAAGTTAGAAACTCGTAATTACTGCAATTTCAGCATGACGTGTGCACACACCTGTTAGTGATCTAAATCAGAACTTCAGTCTATGCCAACATCAAGCAAAACCAACTGATACTAGTGCCATCATGATGCAAGAACTGGACAGCTCTAAAGAGCTAAACTTCCAGTCATTTGCTATAACGTATCAAATCCAGTATGACTCGCATTACACCACATTATATTTGCATAATATCGGAGCTGACACTTTTGCCCAAAGCAACTCTCTCATTAGCTGACTGCAGGGACTAGTTTTCCCTCGAGCAAATAGTGGTTAAGTATGTCCCTTAAGGGTACCCTGGCACAGAACAGCACACAATCAAGACATGCTGCTCAGAGTCAACCATTTTTAGGCACAGCTGTATGGCATTCGGAATGACTCGAACCCAAACAATGTTGTGCTACAGTACTTACCGTACGCCTCGCTAAGCAAACAAGTGCCTCCACCTTTCTAGTGGACTACGAGTTCCTAATTTATTCTTCCATAACTATAACCAGTCTGTCAAATACCGGGAACAGAGTTGGAATAAGATAGGAGTAGGGTATTAGCAGGGTTGGAGCAGGGTAGGAGTAGGGAAAGGGAAGACCTGCGGTATCACACTGATGTTTCCTCTGCCCTTCCTTTCTATTTCTCACCAGTTACTCTGTTCTTTAGTTTGTCTACAGATTGCAGAAATATATGTAACAACAGTGTAGAACAACAGGAATGAATACTGGGTGAACCTGTAATTTGGATCATTATAAGTTCTTTGTTCTTTTAAACTCTCTCAACAAGTCAACCCCTCATTTTTAAGGTTGTAAATATACCCCTTTTCCACCAAAAAGAATCAAGTGCTGGTTCAAAGTTGGTTCCACTGGCGATCCTTCTAAAAACCTGTTTGTCTTTCCATCGGTTAGAGAGCATCACAGAGCCGAGTCTGACGTTACTGTATACGTGTCACGTTACACGGCAAGGTTATGTAAAAACAATGGCGGATGTTGCTTTACTGTTAATGCTCATGGCTTTGTGAACCTACATTAGCATCCAAACACGGCAAATCAGATGTGTATGTGCGGCTCCGTGTAATCTGTGTAAACGGAGGTTGCGTTCGAGAAAGTACTGAACATTATTTTATCATTAACACAGAAAAAAGTTAGCCTTATGTATGTAGCTACCTACTATCATGTGTGCTGATAATGTATCATATCGCGGTAAAGTAAAAGTGTATTAAACATTAGTACACTTAAGGTACATTATCTAACAGTAGCCCCGCCCACAGCCCCCAACACAAGCGGTTCTTAAGTCTAGACCAGCAACGTTTTGGTGCTAATTAAGAACCACTTTTTCTGGTTCAGAGCCGGTTCTTTGGCTGTCGAAAAAGAAAGAACTGGTTCTAAATTAGACTCCGAACCAGCACTCTAACTGCCTCGGTGGAAAAGGGGCAATAAAAACTCAAAGCATAAATTGAAAGTATGAACTGATACCAAATCAGAGTGGACTCATCGACTTCGTGGGATCAATTGCTCAACAAGTATTTTGTACCAAGATTGTATCCAGATCCAATCATCGGTCCAAATCTCCAGAACATTCCAGGTTAATTTGCACCTTGTGGCTCAGTTTAGCAGCTCACATTTACAAAACAAAATATGTAACCCACAACCCAGGACCTGTTTAATTGTCTTCTTCACTGCAGTAAAGCCCACAATTGAAGAAGACCATGATTTCAGACGTTACTTTAGTATGCACACAAACCCGTATAAAGGTGTATTACACACCAGGGTTCCTTTCAAACAGACTGAACCCTGCGTATGTAAAAGAACACCAGGTGATCCGCAGAAGTACTGCTCAAGAGCTTTTGAGGGTTTCCAAAAAAAAAAAAATCATCTAGAGTTCTTTTTTATTTACCAGCTGAAATACTTTTTTTTTTTTGCTGTAGGGCTTTAAGGATTCACCCAAAGAACAAGTGTATTACCGCACAGCTGATAGCAGTCTGGAACAATGGCTCTGTGCATCAGATTTGCTATATAAAGGATGTATACCAGGAGCTTATGGGATGAACAGAATCTTCTACATGAACACAAGACAATGATCACTTTTCAGTATGTTCCTAATCTTCTATGTTAATGCTGGCCAAGTGTTGCGCATATGCCAGCTTGACAGTCTGAGAAATTGAAAGGATATTCGAGTGCAATCAAGAAATTACTTTTTTAAAGACCTGGTGCTCTTAGGAAACATATTGAAGAAGTATCTCTGCATGAACTCCTTATACCTGGTTCAAACCTCAGTATGTTGCTGAAGGAGGTTGTTCACTTCATTCATTCTCTCTCGCTCTCTCCCTCTCATGTTCTCCCAGCCTCGTTCGGGAAAGTGAAGTTGATAAATGGGGTTTACATTATAAAATAACCTGCACACGCTGTCAGGTAATTCTCCTATAAGTCATTCTCACTCGCGCCTTTAAAATATTCATGCAGAGTTACTTAAAATGAAACCATTCATGAGGTTCCATTGTCACAAAAGTACATTGTGTTTCAGCAGTAGAACACTCACCTCTCCCAATACATACCCTGCCTCCACTTTAATGCCTGTGGAGGGGGTTGATCATCTACAGGACTTGTGCTAAGACCCAAGACTAATGGTTTTGGAATTTAATTTGAGTAACACCCGCTGGGTTCATCTGCTGCTGTCACTCAGCTCAAACAATCAAAGCTCATCAGCATATTTCTGAAACTGTTAAAGCTCTATCGTTCCTTCTGTTTTTTCCCCCATGATGATTCTCTCTCTCTCTCTCTCTCTCTCTCTCTCTCTCTCTCTCTCTCTCTCTCTCTCTCTCTCTCTCTCTCTCTTTCTCTCTCTCTCACACACACCCCTCTCTCCCTCCCCCTCACCTATCCATCATGCTTCGGGAGGATGATGAAAGCGGCTGGAGTCTCAGAGATGACCCATCATGTGTCTCCCATAATTAGCAGAATAAGTAACAACTTTTTGAAGACCACCGGCAGCAGTAGGGGTATGCATGCTCTCTCAGTATGTGATTATGCAGAACACGTCCAAACACAGGTGCAGCATAATCGGTCCATGTATCAATCAGTTAAAACACGATGGCATGAGTTTAACCGAAGACCCACAGTGTTTAACAAAGACAAACAAATAATCATTATACTGTATATAGTGACAAGTTCTGTATTCTTTCTTCATGTATCCCAACTTTGAAGGTTGTTGTCAGAACCCAGGGTTAGCCATGATACATTGCCCCTAGAGCAGAGGATTAAGGGCCTTACTCGAGGGCCCAACAGTGGCAGCGTGACAGTGCTGGAGCTTGAACCCCGATCCTCCGATCAACAACCCGGAGCCTTAACCGCTTGTGCCACCACTGCAATTGGCGGTTCGTGTGGGATTTAAAAGTATGATGTGTCACATAACAATTTAAACAGTTAACTTTAAACAATTTCTCACAGTACTTGTCGTGCTGCTATAGAAAAACAGTCCACTTGATATCTGGCTGTATCACACCATTTCCTTGTTTATAGCGTGGTTTCACACACTGTAAAGTCAGAGCTTGTGAGACGCTGATTGTAAAAAACATGTACTGAAATTCCGATCTGCCATAAACGTGCTAATAATCTAAACGACGCATCCTGCAGCTCTTACTTTTCACCCACCAGTACATTCATTTCAAGATGTCCACCGAAGACCAACCTAGCCTATCGTTTGCTTTGTATGGTATGACCTCTACCTCCACAGGCACAGGAACAAACTACTAAATGCAGCAAAAAATAAAAAATAAAAAAATGCAGAGTCACGACTGGGAACTCATCAGGGAGATGAAAGCATGCCTGGCCGCACTTCATATGGAGGATTTACAAAGCAGAAGCTGCAAACCTCATTAGTATGGCGCTAAACAAAGACATGCCATCCAAACAAAAGTGCTCTGTTGTCCAATATTATTGACGCACGTTAGATTTCGCAGAGCAAGAACGAGTCATCGATGTGACATCTGAGCGGAGCCAGGTTTCCAAGGAATCGGCTCGTTAATGCCATCAGAATTCCCAATAATGAAACATGAGTGTGATTAGATAGGAGAGGGAAGCATGACAAAAAGAGAGGTTAGAGGCCTGTGTAAAGGCCAATGCACATTAGATTTGCTTCTGAAGAGCTTCTTCCGCGCATGTCAGACATGAATAACGAGCGAGAATCGGGTTTATATTTGATTTTCAGGCCACATTGCATTCATTAGACAGAGAATAGAAAAAGTAGATAAGAAACTTAAAAAAAAAAAAAAAAAAAAGTATCCAAGCATTTATTTAAGTTGTTGATAGACCTTATATTCCGTAGCACTGGGAGCCATACTGGAATAAAGAGCACTGAGAATGCTTAAGGAGAAAATAAGTAGTGTGAAGGTTTTGTTTGTGTCTGCGGGTTTAAAATAAGCTCAGGGCGGCACTGATTAAAGCAATAATTCACCTTTCAGTCTCCAAATAAACATCATTTTCAATGAAAGTGCATTTTAGCAAGGCAAGTATTTCATATACCGTACAAGGTGTGAACGGTACATCTTCAAAAGAGTGGGATGATTATAAAACCCTTTCGTTCTGTTCACCAAACTCTCAGACACACTCGTCTCCTCTCGCAGCATCGGGAACATCACACGACAAGCTGACTGTAATCTTTTGCTCAAGACAATGAACCAGAATGAAAAAAAAATATTTCTGACAAACTCAGGCTAAAAGAGCCGGCTAAAAGCATGTTTTGTAATCTCGGTTCTTAAGGCAGGATAATGCGTTGCTTTTAAGAAATAAAGGTCCTATTCATAAGAGTGACAAGACAAAGGCACCGGGATGCTCTTAATTCTTATTAATGTTAATCATGTGCATTTTCCCCCCAAATGCTAAAAAGCAACGGAATGACATTCAGTGGCAGTGTGTGCTGATTAGGGAACCCTGTGCCCCTGCGGAGACCTTACAGAAATGAAGAGAAACTAACACTGTTAAAAAATCAATGCAAGCCAGGAGGTGAATAGTTAGCATCAGAGGAATATGAGCATGTAATATGAGTACAGCATGGATGTGTTTGTGCTACATTTTCTTTTTTGTGTTCCCTTGTAAAAAGATGGTCACAGATTCCAGCTCTCCAACGATTCCCAACCTAACTGTATGACAATCTCTCCAGCATATCCGGGGTCTTCTCTGGGTCTGATACTGCTCTACCGGAAGCTGACCATGGGGCATCATTGTAACACACCCAAAACTCCACCACTAGAGATCAGAAAAGCAGCAGTGACTGTGCACACGGGTACGGTACGGCAAAGAAACCATGAGGAAGAACCTCGTTTCCAGCACCTGTACTTCGGACTGCATAGAGCAACTTACATTTTTATCTCATTTTTATACAACTGAGCAATTGAGGGTTAAGATCGAGGGTGAGGGTAGCAGTGGGAACCTGGTGGATGTAGGAATCGAACTCACAACCTTCCGATTGGTAGCCGAACACCTTAACCTCTAGGCTACCACGTCCCTACATCCATCCCTGTACTTAACACTGAATTCAGAAGGGATCAGGGATTATAATGAAAAGATTCCTTCAGCTTCCTGGAATGGTTTTACAACAGTACATATAAAATTCAGCAGAAGTGTCTATTCGTTGGAGATTAACAGCAGACATGAAGAGATTAAGATGGTCTGCATAGACATTTATATATTCCAGGAGAACCTACTGTACATCCCATCCCTTCTCTGCCCAGTGCTTGTCTTTAAACATTAGTTTTCTTTGCGGGATTTTAAAATTCAATACCATCAGTTAATCTCTTAAAGCAGAGAAGTTAAATACTGTTAAAAAAAAGAGTCTAGTAAAGTCCAGGATCGTGCTTTTCTTTCTGAGCTATTGGCTTGTCTCTGGACTGATGAGCTGATTTCAGATAAATCGTTTAAAGAAACCATGATGGCTAATGTTTAGAGAATCAGTGTCATCGAATTATAGCTGTTTTTTTTATCGTGATAAACATTTGATCTGCTGAAATATTCTGCAACATCTGCATCCACACAGGTGCAAGTACAGGACAGGTAAGGAAGGTAATCTCTTCTGGCCACAGGTGTGGATGGAGACCGACATTAAAAAGAGTCCATGAATTACCTCTGAAGTGTAAAGTGCAATGTTATACCAGGAACCACCCTAAAACATCTCAATAGCATGTGGGATTTGTGCAAGTTTATTGTGGAATGTTGCGTGCTTCAAAATGAAGAACTTACCTGTCAAGACACTCACAGTGTAACTGTGCTGTATTCAGTAGTGTGGTGTAACTGTGCTGTGTTAAGCAGTGTGGTGTAACAGCGGTGTATTCAGCAGTGTGATGTAACTGTGCTGTATTCAGCAGTGTTGTGTAACTGTGCTGTATTCAGCAGTGTGATGTAACTGTGCTGTAGTCAGTAGTGTGGTGTAACTGTGGTGTATTCAGTAGTGTGGTATAACTGTGCTGTATTCAGCAGTGTGGTGTAACAGCGGTGTATTCAGCAGTGTGATGTAACTGTGCTGTATTAAGCAGTGTGGTGTAACTCTGCTGTATTCAGTAGTGTGGTGTAACTGTGCTGCATTCAGTATTGTGGTGTAACTGTGCTGTATTCAGTAGTGTGGTGTAACTGTGCTGTATTCAGCAGTGTGGTGTAACTGTGCTGTATTCAGTAGTGTGGTGTAACTGTGCTGTATTCAGTAGTGTGGTGTAACTGTGCTGTATTCAGCAGTGTGGTGTAACTGTGCTGTATTCAGCAGTGTGGTGTAACTGTGCTGTAGTCAGTAGTGTGGTGTGACTGTGCTGTAGTCAGTAGTGTGGAGTAACTGTGGTGTATTCAGTATTGTGGTGTAACTGTGCTGTATTCAGTATTGTGGTGTAACTGTGCTGTATTCAGCAGTGTGGTGTAACTGTACTGTATTTACTAGTGTGGTGTAACTGTGCTGTATTCAGTAGTGTGGTGTAACTGTGGTGTATTCAGTATTGTGGTGTAACTGCGCTGTATTCAGTATTGTGGTGTAACTGCGCTGTATTCAGTATTGTGGTGTAACTGTGCTGTAGTCAGTAGTGTGGAGTAACTGTGCTGTAGTCAGTAGTGTGGTGTAACTGTGGTGTATTCAGTAGTGTGGTATAACTGTGCTGTATTCAGCAGTGTGGTGTAACAGCGGTGTATTCAGCAGTGTGATGTAACTGTGCTGTATTAAGCAGTGTGGTGTAACTCTGCTGTATTCAGTAGTGTGGTGTAACTGTGCTGCATTCAGTATTGTGGTGTAACTGTGCTGTATTCAGTAGTGTGGTGTAACTGTGCTGTATTCAGCAGTGTGGTGTAACTGTGCTGTATTCAGCAGTGTGGTGTAACTGTGCTGTATTCAGTAGTGTGGTGTAACTGTGCTGTATTCAGTAGTGTGGTGTAACTGTGCTGTATTCAGCAGTGTGGTGTAACTGTGCTGTATTCAGCAGTGTGGTGTAACTGTGCTGTAGTCAGTAGTGTGGTGTGACTGTGCTGTAGTCAGTAGTGTGGAGTAACTGTGGTGTATTCAGTATTGTGGTGTAACTGTGCTGTATTCAGTATTGTGGTGTAACTGTGCTGTATTCAGCAGTGTGGTGTAACTGTACTGTATTTACTAGTGTGGTGTAACTGTGCTGTATTCAGTAGTGTGGTGTAACTGTGGTGTATTCAGTATTGTGGTGTAACTGTGCTGTATTCAGTATTGTGGTGTAACTGCGCTGTATTCAGTATTGTGGTGTAACTGTGCTGTAGTCAGTAGTGTGGAGTAACTGTGCTGTAGTCAGTAGTGTGGTGTAACTGTGGTGTATTCAGTAGTGTGGTATAACTGTGCTGTATTCAGCAGTGTGGTGTAACAGCGGTGTATTCAGCAGTGTGATGTAACTGTGCTGTATTCAGCAGTGTGGTGTAACTGTGCTGTATTCAGTAGTGTGGTGTAACTGTGCTGCATTCAGTAGTGTGGTGTAACTGTGCTGTATTCAGTAGTGTGGTGTAACTGTGCTGTATTCAGCAGTGTGGTGTAACTGTGCTGTATTCAGCGGTGTGGTGTAACTGTGCTGTATTCAGTAGTGTGGTGTAACTGTGCTGTATTCAGTAGTGTGGTGTAACTGTGCTGTATTCAGTAGTGTGGTGTAACTGTGCTGTATTCAGCAGTGTGGTGTAACTGTGCTGTATTCAGTAGTGTGGTGTAACTGTGCTGTATTCAGTAGTGTGGTGTAACTGTGCTGTATTCAGTAGTGTGGTGTAACTGTGCTGTATTCAGCAGTGTGGTGTAACTGTGCTGTATTCAGCAGTGTGGTGTAACTGTGCTGTAGTCAGTAGTGTGGTGTAACTGTGCTGTAGTCAGTAGTGTGGAGTAACTGTGGTGTATTCAGTATTGTGGTGTAACTGTGCTGTATTCAGTATTGTGGTGTAACTGTGCTGTATTCAGCAGTGTGGTGTAACTGTACTGTATTTACTAGTGTGGTGTAACTGTGCTGTATTCAGTAGTGTGGTGTAACTGTGGTGTATTCAGTATTGTGGTGTAACTGTGCTGTATTCAGCAGTGTGGTGTAACTGTGCTGTATTCAGTAGTGTGGTGTAACTGTGGTGTATTCAGTAGTGTGGTGTAACTGTGCTGTATTCAGCAGTGTGGTGTAACTGTGCTGTATTCAGCAGTGTGGTGTAACTGTGCTGTATTCAGTATTGTGGTGTAACTGTGCTGTAGTCAGTAGTGTGGAGTAACTGTGCTGTAGTCAGTAGTGTGGTGTAACTGTGGTGTATTCAGTAGTGTGGTATAACTGTGCTGTATTCAGCAGTGTGGTGTAACAGCGGTGTATTCAGCAGTGTGATGTAACTGTGCTGTATTCAGCAGTGTGGTGTAACTGTGCTGTATTCAGTAGTGTGGTGTAACTGTGCTGCATTCAGTAGTGTGGTGTAACTGTGCTGTATTCAGTAGTGTGGTGTAACTGTGCTGTATTCAGCAGTGTGGTGTAACTGTGCTGTATTCAGCAGTGTGGTGTAACTGTGCTGTATTCAGTCGTGTGGTGTAACTGTGCTGTATTCAGTATCGTGGTGTAACTATGCTGTATTCAGTATTGTGGTGTAACTGTGCTGTATTCAGTATTGTGGTGTAACTGTGCTGTATTCAGCAGTGTGGTGTAACTGTGCTGTATTCAGCAGTGTGGTGTAACTGTGCTGTATTCAGTAGTGTGGTGTAACTGTGCTGTATTCAGTATTGTGGTGTAACTGTGCTGTATTCAGCAGTGTGGTGTAACTGTACTGTATTTACTAGTGTGGTGTAACTGTGCTGTATTCAGTAGTGTGGTGTAACTGTGGTGTATTCAGTATTGTGGTGTAACTGTGCTGTATTCAGTATTGTGGTGTAACTGCGCTGTATTCAGTAGTGTGGTGTAACTGTGGTGTATTCAGTAGTGTGGTGTAACTGTGCTGTATTCAGTAGTGTGGTGTAACTGTGCTGTATTCAGCAGTGTGGTGTAACTGTGCTGTATTCAGCAGTGTGGTGTAACTGTGCTGTAGTCAGTAGTGTGGAGTAACTGTGCTGTAGTCAGTAGTGTGGTGTAACTGTGGTGTATTCAGTAGTGTGGTATAACTGTGCTGTATTCAGCAGTGTGGTGTAACTGTGCTGTATTCAGCAGTGTGGTGTAACTGTGCTGTATTCAGCAGTGTGGTGTAACTGTGCTGTATTCAGCAGTGTGGTGTAACTGTGCTGCATTCAGTAGTGTGGTGTAACTGTGCTGTATTCAGTAGTGTGGTGTAACTGTGCTGTATTCAGCAGTGTGGTGTAACTGTGCTGTATTCAGTCGTGTGGTGTAACTGTGCTGTATTCAGTATCGTGGTGTAACTATGCTGTATTCAGTATTGTGGTGTAACTGTGCTGTATTCAGTATTGTGGTGTAACTGTGCTGTATTCAGCAGTGTGGTGTAACTGTGCTGTATTCAGCGGTGTGGTGTAACTGTGCTGTATTCAGTAGTGTGGTGTAACTGTGCTGTATTCAGTAGTGTGGTGTAACTGTGCTGTATTCAGCAGTGTGGTGTAACTGTGCTGTATTCAGCAGTGTGGTGTAACTGTGCTGTAGTCAGTAGTGTGGTGTAACTGTGCTGTAGTCAGTAGTGTGGAGTAACTGTGGTGTATTCAGTATTGTGGTGTAACTGTGCTGTATTCAGTATTGTGGTGTAACTGTGCTGTATTCAGCAGTGTGGTGTAACTGTACTGTATTTACTAGTGTGGTGTAACTGTGCTGTATTCAGTAGTGTGGTGTAACTGTGGTGTATTCAGTATTGTGGTGTAACTGTGCTGTATTCAGTATTGTGGTGTAACTGCGCTGTATTCAGTAGTGTGGTGTAACTGTGGTGTATTCAGTAGTGTGGTGTAACTGTGCTGTATTCAGCAGTGTGGTGTAACTGTGCTGTATTCAGCAGTGTGGTGTAACTGTGCTGTATTCAGTATTGTGGTGTAACTGTGCTGTAGTCAGTAGTGTGGAGTAACTGTGCTGTAGTCAGTAGTGTGGTGTAACTGTGGTGTATTCAGTAGTGTGGTATAACTGTGCTGTATTCAGCAGTGTGGTGTAACAGCGGTGTATTCAGCAGTGTGATGTAACTGTGCTGTATTCAGCAGTGTGGTGTAACTGTGCTGTATTCAGTAGTGTGGTGTAACTGTGCTGCATTCAGTAGTGTGGTGTAACTGTGCTGTATTCAGTAGTGTGGTGTAACTGTGCTGTATTCAGCAGTGTGGTGTAACTGTGCTGTATTCAGCAGTGTGGTGTAACTGTGCTGTATTCAGTCGTGTGGTGTAACTGTGCTGTATTCAGTATCGTGGTGTAACTATGCTGTATTCAGTATTGTGGTGTAACTGTGCTGTATTCAGTATTGTGGTGTAACTGTGCTGTATTCAGCAGTGTGGTGTAACTGTGCTGTATTCAGCAGTGTGGTGTAACTGTGCTGTATTCAGTAGTGTGGTGTAACTGTGCTGTATTCAGTAGTGTGGTGTAACTGTGCTGTATTCAGCAGTGTGGTGTAACTGTACTGTATTTACTAGTGTGGTGTAACTGTGCTGTATTCAGTAGTGTGGTGTAACTGTGGTGTATTCAGTATTGTGGTGTAACTGTGCTGTATTCAGTATTGTGGTGTAACTGCGCTGTATTCAGTAGTGTGGTGTAACTGTGGTGTATTCAGTAGTGTGGTGTAACTGTGCTGTATTCAGTAGTGTGGTGTAACTGTGCTGTATTCAGTAGTGTGGTGTAACTGTGCTGTAGTCAGTAGTGTGGAGTAACTGTGGTGTATTCAGTATTGTGGTGTAACTGTGCTGTATTCAGTATTGTGGTGTAACTGTGCTGTATTCAGCAGTGTGGTGTAACTGTGCTGTATTCAGCAGTGTGGTGTAACTGTGCTGTATTCAGTAGTGTGGTGTAACTGTGCTGTATTCAGTAGTGTGGTGTAACTGTGCTGTATTCAGTAGTGTGGTGTAACTGTGCTGTAGTCAGTAGTGTGGAGTAACTGTGCTGTATTCAGTAGTGTGGTGTAACTGTGCTGTAGTCAGTAGTGTGGAGTAACTGTGGTGTATTCAGTATTGTGGTGTAATTGTGATGTATTCAGTATTGTGGTGTAACTGTGCTGTATTTAGTAGTGTGGTGTAACTGTGCTGTATTCAGTATTGTGGTGTAACTGTGCTGTATTCAGTAGTGTGGTGTAACTGTGTTGTAGTAAATAACATGCTGTAACAGTGGACACATCACTTACCCCACTGTAGTGGTGCGAGCTGAAGGTGCTCCAGGACGAGCTGGTTGAGGACACCCTCCACACTCGCTTCACCCTGTCTCTTCAGAGATGGGTACACACACACAGTTAAGGAACACACCATTACCCACAACTGAAACACTGAGTTACTCAAACACAGCAGAGGAGATAGAAGTGGAGGATTTAATGGAATGGTGGACGGAGAGAGGGAGAGGGAGAGGGAGGGAGAGAGAGAGAGAGAGAGAGAGAGAGAGAGAGAGAGAATTGTCATTCGGGGAACAGCAAACAAACACAAGGCAAGGCCATCTGTCCTAAACACCTTAATCCACTCAAAGCAGAGTCCAAGTCCATAACAAAACACACACACACACACACACACACACACACACACACACACACACACACACACACACACACACACACACACACACACACACACACACACACACACACACACAGCAGCTCCTGGAGTGCCTGCTCTCATCATCATGTCTATTCAGATTTTAAATCCTGTCATGGTTGGATTCAAAAGAAATTGTATTTATTTCTATTCTCCTTGTTTTATTCAAACTAACAGCATTAAACACAGACGGATACGCAGACGCTTCTCTTCTGGTCCTCACTGATGATGCTGAACACAATGCCCTCGTCCCAAAGTGGAGATGTGGTGATGAAATAAGCCTGATACAGACCAGACTGTGCCATCCCACATCTATATATAGCTGCATCATACATCCATCTTACTCAGTTCAATTAACTATGGCTGATCACCTGATCTGATTTTGCCCTCATCATCATAGATTGTGTGTGTGTGTGTGTGTGTGTGTGTGTGTGTGTGTGTGTGTGTGTGTGTGTGTGTGTGTGTGTGTGTGACAGGGATATAATGAACTCAGAGCTTGGTGTGAACTTGGATTCACTCTCCCACAGGGAACAGTCACATAGACACTTGTCCTTTTTCCCTTCATCTCTGTCTTTGATTTGGTTACATCTTTAGTCTGTCTGTCTCTTTCTTTCTCTCTCTCTCAATCTATCATTTTTTTCTATCCATCATTCCATTTCTCTCTCCATCACACAGTCCTCCTTCTCCTATCCTTTCTTCTCATCCCATCTCTGACCAATTCCTCCAACTTTCCTCCTTTGCCTGCTACTCCCGTTGTCTGCTTACGTTTATTACTCACTTACTCACTCTCTTTCTTTCTTTCTTTCCTTCTTTCTTTCTTTACTTCTTTCACTCACTCCTCACACTCTTTCACACTCTGCTCCCTCCATCCTCATTGTCCATCATGTCACTCATGCTCTCCTTCCATCACTTTCACATTCTTCTTACCCATTCATACCCATTTTCTTTGTCTTTCATGTTGCAGAGATGAAATATACTCTCTCTCTCTCTCTCTCTCTCTCTCTCTCTCTCTCTCTCTCTCTCTCTCTCTCTCTCTCTCTCTCTGAGTTGCTCCCTGTGCACTCCATTTAGCAGTTTATTATATTCTAAGGGCCTCTCTGCCCACACGCTGCCACACGGCTCATACACACAAACTCCCAAACCCGAGAGCAGCCGATAAACGCCGCCCTTAAGCGCCTATAAAGCGCTAAAATATGAAGAAGACGGACTTTTATTCCGCTGCCCAGAGCCGAACTCTCACCAGCCGATACTTTATATCGTCCAGCTTTCCCTCCATACTTCAGCTCTCACACGCAGGGCGACTTTTCTTTCGCTAGCTTAGCTTTCTATATGATCCGCTTGGGAAAGCCATAAGAAACTTTACGGTAGTTTTCATGACTACAAAAGTCCAAATGTTCTCAAGTTGACTTGATGTAGACGTTTCTCAAATTGGTGGAACGCGTGAAAGTGGGGTGAGATTTATATTATTTTAATTGAACATCTGTCCTGTAGAGTAGAAGCTCTCCGAAAGCGGATCATAAAAACGAGATAGATGTTCAAAATGTTGGTGAATTCTCACGGTTAACGTTAGTGTAGGATAAGCGGTCTAAGACTTGGTCATCCATCTTGAAGTAAACATATAAACCGGAGGGAGCGTGATGTTACATCACTGATGGATTTCCCGAGCCCGATGACCCCGGGAGCCGCTCGGTCAGTCGGGAAACCACAAAGAACACGGTTACTATGGCAGCAGATCCAGAACCTCTGCTGTGCTCTCTGAAGCTCTATTCTCTTCTCTCACTAAACACTTCTGGAAAGTTCCACATGGTTCTCATTCCCCTAAACGTGACCATGGGTAGTAATGATAACGACCTGAACACACATATGTACAAACAGCGGTACATCCATCACACACTTACTGAGTGAGTGAGAGAGAGAGATAGTGTGTGTGTGTGTGTGTGTGTGTGTGTGTGTGTGTGTGTGTGTAAGAGGGTATGCACACGCTGTCAGAACAAAGAGAGTGCTGAGCTGACAAGAGGAAAGTTCAAAGGTCACTCCACAGGAATAAAGGGTCTGTCTGCACTTCAGTGGAGATGCTACACTCCATCATTATGATCTATGATACATCCTCTTCACACACACACACACACACACACACACACACACACACACACACACACACGCACGCACGCACAAACACACACCCATATGTCTGTACATGGGAGATCAGCACAGTGGCAGATGCTAAAGACAGATGTTGGATCGTCACCCTCAGAGAATATACACATCACACATACACACACACACACACACACACACACAACATTCATATGTGGAAGAATTCTGAGTTAATAGTCTCAGGTTGTTTAAAACATCAAAGAGATTTAAATTTATAATAGAATTTAGAAATAGAAAAAGAATACACAGGTTTAATTAGAGATGTACGGATGAAAGATAATGAATAAAACTAAGAAACTAGATTAAAAAAAATTATAATGTAATAGAATATAATGAAAGAGAAAGGATGAGCCTGCGGTGTCAGAGTTTATATTAGAATTAGAATAGAGTTTAAAAAGACTGAAAGCACAAAGTGGGAGTCGAGACTAATTGATTCATTCATTCATATTCTACCGCTTATCCGAACTTCTCGGGTCACGGGGAGCCTGTGCCTATCTCAGGCGTCATCGGGCATCGAGGCAGGATACACCCTGGACGGAGTGCCAACCCATCACAGGGCACACACACACACTCTCATTCACTCACACACTCACACACTACGGACAATTTTTCCAGAGATGCCAATCAACCTACCATGCATGTCTTTGGACCGGGGGAGGAAACCGGAGTACCAGGAGGAAACCCCCGAGGCACGGGGAGAACATGCAAACTCCACACACACAAGGCGGAGGCGGTAATCGAACCCCCAACCCTGGAGGTGTGAGGTGAACGTGCTAACCACTAAGCCACCGTGCCCCCATATGACTGATATTACTATAGAGAATCCTAACGAGAGTTGTGTAGAGTTAAAGCTGTGTTTGTTAAGGATATAATGGTCCAGCGCAGCTGCAGTGTACTGTTGATGTGTCCTCCCTGAACCTGCTGCTTCTCCTCCTCCCGCTCATGCACGCTGCTCTGTTGCATGGCATCGTGGGACGGCAGCGGCAGACTCTCAAAGTCAAACTTATCCACCTGGATGGCCATCCTGTATACACACACACACACACACACACACACACACACACACACACACACAGTGAGAGGGAGATAAAATCCTCCATTTTACGTTTGAATTAATCCAAAATGGCTTCCATTTCACTACATAAGGTACAATATAAGTGATGTACACAACTTAGTGCACTACAGGCAGAATTAGGGTTAAGATACAGCCAGTAAAAATACACTTAAGAAATATTAAGATTTAACAATCTCTCGTTATTTTAAGGTTTATTTATAGTTCGATTCTTGCACTCCAAGCGCAAACGTGTGGAGATCACAAGTACGATGCATCCGGATTCATCTATCAATCTGTGTCTCCAGGACGGTGTATGATCGATGATTTAGACGTATTTTTCCCCCAATTTCCTCTGCGTCTGTCTCTGGTCACTTGATTGAATTACTGAAGCACACAAAGAGAAGAGCGAGAGTTGCACTGTGCACTTTTCCACCCACACGTGTGTGCATCCATGTGCAGGACAAGCTGCTACAGTCCATATGCCTGCTCTGACTCACTGACCTTCAAAGGGGATTGTGTGCTGTTAGTGTGTGTGTGTGTGTGTGTGTGTGTGTGTGTGTGTGTGTGTGTGTGTGTGTGTGTGTGGATACAGACAGATAGAAGGACACACACACGTGATTAAGTAAATTATTTACCATCCTTATGACACAGTGTTCAGAAGAGCAGGGTGTTACTGTGGAACTTTCCGGTAGCAGTGATTCTGATGACAAGTGAGATTTCCTCAGTGGGACTGTTAGTGATAGTGAAGTCCAGCTCATGGTACTAACTGTGCTACTGAACTGTACACAGGCAATAACCAACACAGACTGATCCATTACTGATGCACAGGCAATAACCAACACAGACTGATCCATTACTGATACACAGGCAATAACCAACACAGACTGATCCATCAGTGATACACAGGCAATAACCAACACAGGCTGAACCATCAGTGATACACAGGCAATAACCAACACAGACTGAACCCACTACTGATACACAGGAAATAACCAACACAGGCTGAACCATCAGTGATACACAGGAAATAACCAACACAGACTGATCCATCAGTGATACACATGCAATAACCAACACAGACTGAACCCATTACTGATACACAGGCAATAACCAACACAGACTGAACCCATTACTGATACACAGGCAATAACCAACACAGACTGAACCCACTACTGATACACAGGAAATAACCAACACAGGCTGAACCATCAGTGATACACAGACAATAACCAACACAGAAATATCCATTACTGATACACAGGCAATAACCAACACAGACTGAACCCACTACAGATACACAGGCAATAACCAACACAGACTGAACAATTACTGATACAAAGGCAATAACCAACACAGACTGAACCCACTACTGATGCACAGGCAATAACCAACACAGACTGAACCCACTACTGATACACAGGCAATAACCAACACAGGCTGAACCATCAGTGATACACAGGCAATAACCGACACAGACTGATCCATTACTGATACAAAGGCAATAACCAACACAGGCTGATCCATTACTGATACACAGGCAATAACCAACACAGACTGAACCCATTACTGATACACAGGCAATAACCAACACAGACTGAACCCACTACTGATACACAGGCACTAACCAACACAGACTGAACCATTACTGATACACAGGCAATAACCAACACGGACTGAACCATTACCGATACACAGGCAATAACCAACACAGACTGAACCCACTACTGATACAAAGGCAATAACCAACACAGGCTGATCCATTACTGATACACAGGCAATAACCAACACAGACTGAACCCATTACTGATACAAAGGCAATAACCAACACAGACTGAAACCACTACTGATACACAGGCAATAACCAACACAGGCTGATCCATTACTGATACACAGACAATAACCAACACAGGCTGATCCATTACTGATACACAGGCAATAACCAACACAGACTGAACCCACTACTGATACACAGGCAATAACCAACACAGGCTGATCCATTACTGATACACAGGCAATAACCAACACAGGCTGATCCATTACTGATACACAGGCAATAACCAACACAGACTGAACCATTACTGATACACAGGCAATAACCAACACAGACTGAAACCATTACTGATACACAGGCAATAACCAACACAGACTGAACCCACTACTGATACACAGGCAATAACCAACACAGACTGAACCCATTACTGATACAAAGGCAATAACCAACACAGACTGAACCCACTACTGATACACAGGCAATAACCAACACAGGCTGATCCATTACTGATACACAGGCAATAACCAACACAGACTGAACCCACTACTGATACACAGGCAATAACCAACACAGACTGAACCCATTACTGATACACAGGCAATAACCAACACAGACTGAACCCACTACTGATACACAGGCAATAACCAACACAGGCTGAACCCACTACTGATACACAGGCAATAACCAACACAGACTGAACCCATTACTGATACACAGGCAATAACCAACACAGGCTGAACCCACTACTGATACACAGGCAATAACCAACACAGACTGAACCCATTACTGATACACAGGAAATAACCAACACAGACTGAACCCACTACTGATACACAGGCAATAACCAACACAGACTGAACCCATTACTGATACACAGGAAATAACCAACACAGACTGAACCCACTACTGATACACAGGCAATAACCAACACAGACTGAACCCATTACTGATACACAAACTCTGGCCTCTATGTACAATAATACTGCTACAACAACTACACCACCGAACAGTACAATAATACTGCTACAACAGCTAACAATACACTAATACAGCTACAACAACTACACCAGCTAACAGTACACTA